>NW_027439834.1:0-43559 GCF_031893055.1 Leptodactylus fuscus
TGATAGAAGTTGCCGAGTAAACGATAAATGAAACCCTATGGGGAAAATCCAACTCCGGCATGATACAAGTTGCAAGATCACCCAGCTAGCCTATGATGGGCTGTCACTAGATAGGCTTAACTGTCAACTTTCCCATGGCTGCGACCTTCTCAGCCAGAGCTACACTCAAGAATACACGATCAATGAAACCCTATGGGGAAAATCAAACTCCGACATGATACAAGTTGCAAGATCACCCAGCTAGCCTATGATGGGCTGTCACTAGATATGCTTAACTGTCAACTTTCCCATGGCTGCGTCGTTCTCAGCCCGAGCTACACTCAAGAGTACACGATCAATGAAGCGCTATGGGGAAAATTAAACTCCTGCTTGATAGAAGTTGCCGAGTAAACGATCAATGAAACTCTATGGGGAAAATCCAACTCCGGCATGATACAAGTTGCAAGATCACCCAGCTAGCCTATGATGGGCTGTCACTAGATAGGCTTAACTGTCAACTTTCCCATGGCTGCGACCTTCTCAGCCAGAGCTACACTCAAGAATACACGATCAATGAAACCCTATGGGGAAAATCAAACTCCGACATGATACAAGTTGCAAGATCACCCAGCTAGCCTATGATGGGCTGTCACTAGATAGGCTTAACTGTCAACTTTCCCATGGCTGCGACCTTCTCAGACAGAGCTACACTCAAGAATACACGATCAATGAAACCCTATGGGGAAAATCAAACTCCGACATGATACAAGTTGCAAGATCACCCAGCTAGCCTATGATGGGCTGTCACTAGATAGGCTTAACTGTCAACTTTCCCATGGCTGCGTCGTTCTCAGCCCGAGCTACACTCAAGAGTACACGATCAATGAAGCGCTATGGGGAAAATTAAACTCCTGCTTGATAGAAGTTGCCGAGTAAACGATCAATGAAACTCTATGGGGAAAATCCATCTCCGGCATGATACAAGTTGCAAGATCACCCAGCTAGCCTATGATGGGCTGTCACTAGATAGGCTTAACTGTCAACTTTCCCATGGCTGGGACCTTCTCAGCCAGAGCTACACTCAAGAATACACGATCAATGAAACCCTATGGGGAAAATCAAACTCCGACATGATACAAGTTGCAAGATCACCCAGCTAGCCTATGATGGGCTGTCACTAGATAGGCTTAACTGTCAACTTTCCCATGGCTGCGTCGTTCTCAGCCCGAGCTACACTCAAGAGTACACGATCAATGAAGCGCTATGGGGAAAATTAAACTCCTGCTTGATAGAAGTTGCCGAGTAAACGATCAATGAAACTCTATGGGGAAAATCCAACTCCGGCATGATACAAGTTGCAAGATCACCCAGCTAGCCTATGATGGGCTGTCACTAGATAGGCTTAACTGTCAACTTTCCCATGGCTGGGACCTTCTCAGCCAGAGCTACACTCAAGAATACACGATCAATGAAACCCCTATGGGGAAAATCAAACTCCGACATGATACAAGTTGCAAGATCACCCAGCTAGCCTATGATGGGCTGTCACTAGATAGGCTTAACTGTCAACTTTCCCATGGCTGCGACCTTCTCAGCCAGAGCTACACTCAAGAATACACGATCAATGAAACCCTATGGGGAAAATCAAACTCCGACATGATACAAGTTGCAAGATCACCCAGCTAGCCTATGATGGGCTGTCACTAGATAGGCTTAACTGTCAACTTTCCCATGGCTGCGACCTTCTCAGCCAGAGCTACACTCAAGAATACACGATCAATGAAACCCTATGGGGAAAATCAAACTCCGACATGATACAAGTTGCAAGATCACCCAGCTAGCCTATGATGGGCTGTCACTAGATAGGCTTAACTGTCAACTTTCCCATGGCTGCGTCGTTCTCAGCCCGAGCTACACTCAAGAGTACACGATCAATGAAGCGCTACGGGGAAAATTAAACTCCTGCTTGATAGAAGTTGCCGAGTAAACGATAAATGAAACCCTATGGGGAAAATCCAACTCCGCATGATACAAGTTGCAAGATCACCCAGCTAGCCTATGATGGGCTGTCACTAGATAGGCTTAACTGTCAACTTTCCCATGGCTGCGACCTTCTCAGCCAGAGCTACACTCAAGAATACACGATCAATGAAACCCTATGGGGAAAATCAAACTCCGACATGATACAAGTTGCAAGATCACCCAGCTAGCCTATGATGGGCTGTCACTAGATAGGCTTAACTGTCAACTTTCCCATGGCTGCGACCTTCTCAGCCAGAGCTACACTCAAGAATACACGATCAATGAAACCCTATGGGGAAAATCAAACTCCGACATGATACAAGTTGCAAGATCACCCAGCTAGCCTATGATGGGCTGTCACTAGATAGGCTTAACTGTCAACTTTCCATGGCTGCGTCGTTCTCAGCCCGAGCTACACTCAAGAGTACACGATCAATGAAGCGCTATGGGGAAAATTAAACTCCTGCTTGATAGAAGTTGCCGAGTAAACGATCAATGAAACTCTATGGGGAAAATCCAACTCCGGCATGATACAAGTTGCAAGATCACCCAGCTAGCCTATGATGGGCTGTCACTAGATAGGCTTAACTGTCAACTTTCCCATGGCTGGGACCTTCTCAGCCAGAGCTACACTCAAGAATACACGATCAATGAAACCCTATGGGGAAAATCAAACTCCGACATGATACAAGTTGCAAGATCACCCAGCTAGCCTATGATGGGCTGTCACTAGATAGGCTTAACTGTCAACTTTCCCATGGCTGCGTCGTTCTCAGCCCGAGCTACACTCAAGAGTACACGATCAATGAAGCGCTATGGGGAAAATTAAACTCCTGCTTGATAGAAGTTGCCGAGTAAACGATCAATGAAACTCTATGGGGAAAATCCAACTCCGGCATGATACAAGTTGCAAGATCACCCAGCTAGCCTATGATGGGCTGTCACTAGATAGGCTTAACTGTCAACTTTCCCATGGCTGCGACCGTCTCAGCCAGAGCTACACTCAAGAATACACGATCAATGAAACCCTATGGGGAAAATCAAACTCCGACATGATACAAGTTGCAAGATCACCCAGCTAGCCTATGATGGGCTGTCACTAGATAGGCTTAACTGTCAACTTTCCCATGGCTGCGACCTTCTCAGCCAGAGCTACACTCAAGAATACACGATCAATGAAACCCTGTGGGGAAAATCAAACTCCGACATGATACAAGTTGCAAGATCACCCAGCTAGCCTATGATGGGCTGTCACTAGATAGGCTTAACTGTCAACTTTCCCATGGCTGCGTCGTTCTCAGCCCGAGCTACACTCAAGAGTACACGATCAATGGAGCGCTATGGGGAAAATTAAACTCCTGCTTGATAGAAGTTGCCGAGTAAACGATCAATGAAACTCTATGGGGAAAATCCAACTCCGGCATGATACAAGTTGCAAGATCACCCAGCTAGCCTATGATGGGCTGTCACTAGATAGGCTTAACTGTCAACTTTCCCATGGCTGCGACCTTCTCAGCCAGAGCTACACTCGAGAATACACGATCAATGAAACCCTATGGGGAAAATCAAACTCCGACATGATACAAGTTGCAAGATCACCCAGCTAGCCTATGATGGGCTGTCACTAGATAGGCTTAACTGTCAACTTTCCCATGGCTGCGTCGTTCTCAGCCCGAGCTACACTCAAGAGTACACGATCAATGAAGCGCTATGGGGAAAATTAAACTCCTGCTTGATAGAAGTTGCCGAGTAAACGATCAATGAAACTCTATGGGGAAAATCCAACTCCGGCATGATACAAGTTGCAAGATCACCCAGCTAGCCTATGATGGG
This sequence comes from Leptodactylus fuscus, assembly GCF_031893055.1. Taxonomy (NCBI): domain Eukaryota; kingdom Metazoa; phylum Chordata; class Amphibia; order Anura; family Leptodactylidae; genus Leptodactylus; species Leptodactylus fuscus. The sequence goes on from NW_027439834.1 coordinate 3,835, forward strand.
CTGTCACTAGATAGGCTTAACTGTCAACTTTCCCATGGCTGGGACCTTCTCAGCCAGAGCTACACTCAAGAATACACGATCAATGAAACCCCTATGGGGAAAATCAAACTCCGACATGATACAAGTTGCAAGATCACCCAGCTAGCCTATGATGGGCTGTCACTAGATAGGCTTAACTGTCAACTTTCCCATGGCTGCGACCTTCTCAGCCAGAGCTACACTCAAGAATACACGATCAATGAAACCCTATGGGGAAAATCAAACTCCGACATGATACAAGTTGCAAGATCACCCAGCTAGCCTATGATGGGCTGTCACTAGATAGGCTTAACTGTCAACTTTCCCATGGCTGCGACCTTCTCAGCCAGAGCTACACTCAAGAATACACGATCAATGAAACCCTATGGGGAAAATCAAACTCCGACATGATACAAGTTGCAAGATCACCCAGCTAGCCTATGATGGGCTGTCACTAGATAGGCTTAACTGTCAACTTTCCCATGGCTGCGTCGTTCTCAGCCCGAGCTACACTCAAGAGTACACGATCAATGAAGCGCTATGGGGAAAATTAAACTCCTGCTTGATAGAAGTTGCCAAGTAAACGATCAATGAAACTCTATGGGGAAAATCCAACTCCGGCATGATACAAGTTGCAAGATCACCCAGCTAGCCTATGATGGGCTGTCACTAGATAGGCTTAACTGTCAACTTTCCCATGGCTGCGACCGTCTCAGCCAGAGCTACACTCAAGAATACACGATCAATGAAACCCTATGGGGAAAATCAAACTCCGACATGATACAAGTTGCAAGATCACCCAGCTAGCCTATGATGGGCTGTCACTAGATAGGCTTAACTGTCAACTTTCCCATGGCTGCGACCTTCTCAGCCAGAGCTACACTCAAGAATACACGATCAATGAAACCCTATGGGGAAAATCAAACTCCGACATGATACAAGTTGCAAGATCACCCAGCTAGCCTATGATGGGCTGTCACTAGATAGGCTTAACTGTCAACTTTCCCATGGCTGCGTCGTTCTCAGCCCGAGCTACACTCAAGAGTACACGATCAATGAAGCGCTATGGGGAAAATTAAACTCCTGCTTGATAGAAGTTGCCGAGTAAACGATCAATGAAACTCTATGGGGAAAATCCAACTCCGGCATGATACAAGTTGCAAGATCACCCAGCTAGCCTATGATGGGCTGTCACTAGATAGGCTTAACTGTCAACTTTCCCATGGCTGGGACCTTCTCAGCCAGAGCTACACTCAAGAATACACGATCAATGAAACCCTATGGGGAAAATCAAACTCCGACATGATACAAGTTGCAAGATCACCCAGCTAGCCTATGATGGGCTGTCACTAGATAGGCTTAACTGTCAACTTTCCCATGGCTGCGTCGTTCTCAGCCCGAGCTACACTCAAGAGTACACGATCAATGAAGCGCTATGGGGAAAATTAAACTCCTGCTTGATAGAAGTTGCCGAGTAAACGATCAATGAAACTCTATGGGGAAAATCCAACTCCGGCATGATACAAGTTGCAAGATCACCCAGCTAGCCTATGATGGGCTGTCACTAGATAGGCTTAACTGTCAACTTTCCCATGGCTGCGACCGTCTCAGCCAGAGCTACACTCAAGAATACACGATCAATGAAACCCTATGGGGAAAATCAAACTCCGACATGATACAAGTTGCAAGATCACCCAGCTAGCCTATGATGGGCTGTCACTAGATAGGCTTAACTGTCAACTTTCCCATGGCTGCGACCTTCTCAGCCAGAGCTACACTCAAGAATACACGATCAATGAAACCCTGTGGGGAAAATCAAACTCCGACATGATACAAGTTGCAAGATCACCCAGCTAGCCTATGATGGGCTGTCACTAGATAGGCTTAACTGTCAACTTTCCCATGGCTGCGTCGTTCTCAGCCCGAGCTACACTCAAGAGTACACGATCAATGGAGCGCTATGGGGAAAATTAAACTCCTGCTTGATAGAAGTTGCCGAGTAAACGATCAATGAAACTCTATGGGGAAAATCCAACTCCGGCATGATACAAGTTGCAAGATCACCCAGCTAGCCTATGATGGGCTGTCACTAGATAGGCTTAACTGTCAACTTTCCCATGGCTGCGACCTTCTCAGCCAGAGCTACACTCGAGAATACACGATCAATGAAACCCTATGGGGAAAATCAAACTCCGACATGATACAAGTTGCAAGATCACCCAGCTAGCCTATGATGGGCTGTCACTAGATAGGCTTAACTGTCAACTTTCCCATGGCTGCGTCGTTCTCAGCCCGAGCTACACTCAAGAGTACACGATCAATGAAGCGCTATGGGGAAAATTAAACTCCTGCTTGATAGAAGTTGCCGAGTAAACGATCAATGAAACTCTATGGGGAAAATCCAACTCCGGCATGATACAAGTTGCAAGATCACCCAGCTAGCCTATGATGGGCTGTCACTAGATAGGCTTAACTGTCAACTTTCCCATGGCTGGGACCTTCTCAGCCAGAGCTACACTCAAGAATACACGATCAATGAAACCCCTATGGGGAAAATCAAACTCCGACATGATACAAGTTGCAAGATCACCCAGCTAGCCTATGATGGGCTGTCACTAGATAGGCTTAACTGTCAACTTTCCCATGGCTGCGACCTTCTCAGCCAGAGCTACACTCAAGAATACACGATCAATGAAACCCTATGGGGAAAATCAAACTCCGACATGATACAAGTTGCAAGATCACCCAGCTAGCCTATGATGGGCTGTCACTAGATAGGCTTAACTGTCAACTTTCCCATGGCTGCGACCTTCTCAGCCAGAGCTACACTCAAGAATACACGATCAATGAAACCCTATGGGGAAAATCAAACTCCGACATGATACAAGTTGCAAGATCACCCAGCTAGCCTATGATGGGCTGTCACTAGATAGGCTTAACTGTCAACTTTCCCATGGCTGCGTCGTTCTCAGCCCGAGCTACACTCAAGAGTACACGATCAATGAAGCGCTATGGGGAAAATTAAACTCCTGCTTGATAGAAGTTGCCAAGTAAACGATCAATGAAACTCTATGGGGAAAATCCAACTCCGGCATGATACAAGTTGCAAGATCACCCAGCTAGCCTATGATGGGCTGTCACTAGATAGGCTTAACTGTCAACTTTCCCATGGCTGGGACCTTCTCAGCCAGAGCTACACTCAAGAATACACGATCAATGAAACCCCTATGGGGAAAATCAAACTCCGACATGATACAAGTTGCAAGATCACCCAGCTAGCCTATGATGGGCTGTCACTAGATAGGCTTAACTGTCAACTTTCCCATGGCTGCGACCTTCTCAGCCAGAGCTACACTCAAGAATACACGATCAATGAAACCCTATGGGGAAAATCAAACTCCGACATGATACAAGTTGCAAGATCACCCAGCTAGCCTATGATGGGCTGTCACTAGATAGGCTTAACTGTCAACTTTCCCATGGCTGCGACCTTCTCAGCCAGAGCTACACTCAAGAATACACGATCAATGAAACCCTATGGGGAAAATCAAACTCCGACATGATACAAGTTGCAAGATCACCCAGCTAGCCTATGATGGGCTGTCACTAGATAGGCTTAACTGTCAACTTTCCCATGGCTGCGTCGTTCTCAGCCCGAGCTACACTCAAGAGTACACGATCAATGAAGCGCTACGGGGAAAATTAAACTCCTGCTTGATAGAAGTTGCCGAGTAAACGATAAATGAAACCCTATGGGGAAAATCCAACTCCGGCATGATACAAGTTGCAAGATCACCCAGCTAGCCTATGATGGGCTGTCACTAGATAGGCTTAACTGTCAACTTTCCCATGGCTGCGACCTTCTCAGCCAGAGCTACACTCAAGAATACACGATCAATGAAACCCTATGGGGAAAATCAAACTCCGACATGATACAAGTTGCAAGATCACCCAGCTAGCCTATGATGGGCTGTCACTAGATAGGCTTAACTGTCAACTTTCCCATGGCTGCGTCGTTCTCAGCCCGAGCTACACTCAAGAGTACACGATCAATGAAGCGCTATGGGGAAAATTAAACTCCTGCTTGATAGAAGTTGCCGAGTAAACGATCAATGAAACTCTATGGGGAAAATCCAACTCCGGCATGATACAAGTTGCAAGATCACCCAGCTAGCCTATGATGGGCTGTCACTAGATAGGCTTAACTGTCAACTTTCCCATGGCTGCGACCTTCTCAGCCAGAGCTACACTCAAGAATACACGATCAATGAAACCCTATGGGGAAAATCAAACTCCGACATGATACAAGTAGCAAGATCACCCAGCTAGCCTATGATGGGCTGTCACTAGATAGGCTTAACTGTCAACTTTCCCATGGCTGCGACCTTCTCAGCCAGAGCTACACTCAAGAATACACGATCAATGAAACCCTATGGGGAAAATCAAACTCCGACATGATACAAGTTGCAAGATCACCCAGCTAGCCTATGATGGGCTGTCACTAGATAGGCTTAACTGTCAACTTTCCCATGGCTGCGTCGTTCTCAGCCCGAGCTACACTCAAGAGTACACGATCAATGAAGCGCTACGGGGAAAATTAAACTCCTGCTTGATAGAAGTTGCCGAGTAAACGATCAATGAAACCCTATGGGGAAAATCCAACTCCGGCATGATACAAGTTGCAAGATCACCCAGCTAGCCTATGATGGGCTGTCACTAGATAGGCTTAACTGTCAACTTTCCCATGGCTGCGACCTTCTCAGCCAGAGCTACACTCAAGAATACACGATCAATGAAACCCTATGGGGAAAATCAAACTCCGACATGATACAAGTTGCAAGATCACCCAGCTAGCCTATGATGGGCTGTCACTAGATAGGCTTAACTGTCAACTTTCCCATGGCTGCGACCTTCTCAGCCAGAGCTACACTCAAGAATACACGATCAATGAAACCCTGTGGGGAAAATCAAACTCCGACATGATACAAGTTGCAAGATCACCCAGCTAGCCTATGATGGGCTGTCACTAGATAGGCTTAACTGTCAACTTTCCCATGGCTGCGTCGTTCTCAGCCCGAGCTACACTCAAGAGTACACGATCAATGAAGCGCTATGGGGAAAATTAAACTCCTGCTTGATAGAAGTTGCCGAGTAAACGATCAATGAAACTCTATGGGGAAAATCCAACTCCGGCATGATACAAGTTGCAAGATCACCCAGCTAGCCTATGATGGGCTGTCACTAGATAGGCTTAACTGTCAACTTTCCCAGGGCTGGGACCTTCTCAGCCAGAGCTACACTCAAGAATACACGATCAATGAAACCCTATGGGGAAAATCAAACTCCGACATGATACAAGTTGCAAGATCACCCAGCTAGCCTATGATGGGCTGTCACTAGATAGGCTTAACTGTCAACTTTCCCATGGCTGCGTCGTTCTCAGCCCGAGCTACACTCAAGAGTACACGATCAATGAAGCGCTATGGGGAAAATTAAACTCCTGCTTGATAGAAGTTGCCGAGTAAACGATCAATGAAACTCTATGGGGAAAATCCAACTCCGGCATGATACAAGTTGCAAGATCACCCAGCTAGCCTATGATGGGCTGTCACTAGATAGGCTTAACTGTCAACTTTCCCAGGGCTGGGACCTTCTCAGCCAGAGCTACACTCAAGAATACACGATCAATGAAACCCTATGGGGAAAATCAAACTCCGACATGATACAAGTTGCAAGATCACCCAGCTAGCCTATGATGGGCTGTCACTAGATAGGCTTAACTGTCAACTTTCCCATGGCTGCGTCGTTCTCAGCCCGAGCTACACTCAAGAGTACACGATCAATGAAGCGCTACGGGGAAAATTAAACTCCTGCTTGATAGAAGTTGCCGAGTAAACGATAAATGAAACCCTATGGGGAAAATCCAACTCCGGCATGATACAAGTTGCAAGATCACCCAGCTAGCCTATGATGGGCTGTCACTAGATAGGCTTAACTGTCAACTTTCCCATGGCTGCGACCTTCTCAGCCAGAGCTACACTCAAGAATACACGATCAATGAAACCCTATGGGGAAAATCAAACTCCGACATGATACAAGTTGCAAGATCACCCAGCTAGCCTATGATGGGCTGTCACTAGATATGCTTAACTGTCAACTTTCCCATGGCTGCGTCGTTCTCAGCCCGAGCTACACTCAAGAGTACACGATCAATGAAGCGCTATGGGGAAAATTAAACTCCTGCTTGATAGAAGTTGCCGAGTAAACGATCAATGAAACTCTATGGGGAAAATCCAACTCCGGCATGATACAAGTTGCAAGATCACCCAGCTAGCCTATGATGGGCTGTCACTAGATAGGCTTAACTGTCAACTTTCCCATGGCTGCGACCTTCTCAGCCAGAGCTACACTCAAGAATACACGATCAATGAAACCCTATGGGGAAAATCAAACTCCGACATGATACAAGTTGCAAGATCACCCAGCTAGCCTATGATGGGCTGTCACTAGATAGGCTTAACTGTCAACTTTCCCATGGCTGCGACCTTCTCAGACAGAGCTACACTCAAGAATACACGATCAATGAAACCCTATGGGGAAAATCAAACTCCGACATGATACAAGTTGCAAGATCACCCAGCTAGCCTATGATGGGCTGTCACTAGATAGGCTTAACTGTCAACTTTCCCATGGCTGCGTCGTTCTCAGCCCGAGCTACACTCAAGAGTACACGATCAATGAAGCGCTATGGGGAAAATTAAACTCCTGCTTGATAGAAGTTGCCGAGTAAACGATCAATGAAACTCTATGGGGAAAATCCATCTCCGGCATGATACAAGTTGCAAGATCACCCAGCTAGCCTATGATGGGCTGTCACTAGATAGGCTTAACTGTCAACTTTCCCATGGCTGGGACCTTCTCAGCCAGAGCTACACTCAAGAATACACGATCAATGAAACCCTATGGGGAAAATCAAACTCCGACATGATACAAGTTGCAAGATCACCCAGCTAGCCTATGATGGGCTGTCACTAGATAGGCTTAACTGTCAACTTTCCCATGGCTGCGTCGTTCTCAGCCCGAGCTACACTCAAGAGTACACGATCAATGAAGCGCTATGGGGAAAATTAAACTCCTGCTTGATAGAAGTTGCCGAGTAAACGATCAATGAAACTCTATGGGGAAAATCCAACTCCGGCATGATACAAGTTGCAAGATCACCCAGCTAGCCTATGATGGGCTGTCACTAGATAGGCTTAACTGTCAACTTTCCCATGGCTGGGACCTTCTCAGCCAGAGCTACACTCAAGAATACACGATCAATGAAACCCCTATGGGGAAAATCAAACTCCGACATGATACAAGTTGCAAGATCACCCAGCTAGCCTATGATGGGCTGTCACTAGATAGGCTTAACTGTCAACTTTCCCATGGCTGCGACCTTCTCAGCCAGAGCTACACTCAAGAATACACGATCAATGAAACCCTATGGGGAAAATCAAACTCCGACATGATACAAGTTGCAAGATCACCCAGCTAGCCTATGATGGGCTGTCACTAGATAGGCTTAACTGTCAACTTTCCCATGGCTGCGACCTTCTCAGCCAGAGCTACACTCAAGAATACACGATCAATGAAACCCTATGGGGAAAATCAAACTCCGACATGATACAAGTTGCAAGATCACCCAGCTAGCCTATGATGGGCTGTCACTAGATAGGCTTAACTGTCAACTTTCCCATGGCTGCGTCGTTCTCAGCCCGAGCTACACTCAAGAGTACACGATCAATGAAGCGCTACGGGGAAAATTAAACTCCTGCTTGATAGAAGTTGCCGAGTAAACGATAAATGAAACCCTATGGGGAAAATCCAACTCCGGCATGATACAAGTTGCAAGATCACCCAGCTAGCCTATGATGGGCTGTCACTAGATAGGCTTAACTGTCAACTTTCCCATGGCTGCGACCTTCTCAGCCAGAGCTACACTCAAGAATACACGATCAATGAAACCCTATGGGGAAAATCAAACTCCGACATGATACAAGTTGCAAGATCACCCAGCTAGCCTATGATGGGCTGTCACTAGATAGGCTTAACTGTCAACTTTCCCATGGCTGCGACCTTCTCAGCCAGAGCTACACTCAAGAATACACGATCAATGAAACCCTATGGGGAAAATCAAACTCCGACATGATACAAGTTGCAAGATCACCCAGCTAGCCTATGATGGGCTGTCACTAGATAGGCTTAACTGTCAACTTTCCCATGGCTGCGTCGTTCTCAGCCCGAGCTACACTCAAGAGTACACGATCAATGAAGCGCTATGGGGAAAATTAAACTCCTGCTTGATAGAAGTTGCCGAGTAAACGATCAATGAAACTCTATGGGGAAAATCCAACTCCGGCATGATACAAGTTGCAAGATCACCCAGCTAGCCTATGATGGGCTGTCACTAGATAGGCTTAACTGTCAACTTTCCCATGGCTGGGACCTTCTCAGCCAGAGCTACACTCAAGAATACACGATCAATGAAACCCTATGGGGAAAATCAAACTCCGACATGATACAAGTTGCAAGATCACCCAGCTAGCCTATGATGGGCTGTCACTAGATAGGCTTAACTGTCAACTTTCCCATGGCTGCGTCGTTCTCAGCCCGAGCTACACTCAAGAGTACACGATCAATGAAGCGCTATGGGGAAAATTAAACTCCTGCTTGATAGAAGTTGCCGAGTAAACGATCAATGAAACTCTATGGGGAAAATCCAACTCCGGCATGATACAAGTTGCAAGATCACCCAGCTAGCCTATGATGGGCTGTCACTAGATAGGCTTAACTGTCAACTTTCCCATGGCTGCGACCGTCTCAGCCAGAGCTACACTCAAGAATACACGATCAATGAAACCCTATGGGGAAAATCAAACTCCGACATGATACAAGTTGCAAGATCACCCAGCTAGCCTATGATGGGCTGTCACTAGATAGGCTTAACTGTCAACTTTCCCATGGCTGCGACCTTCTCAGCCAGAGCTACACTCAAGAATACACGATCAATGAAACCCTGTGGGGAAAATCAAACTCCGACATGATACAAGTTGCAAGATCACCCAGCTAGCCTATGATGGGCTGTCACTAGATAGGCTTAACTGTCAACTTTCCCATGGCTGCGTCGTTCTCAGCCCGAGCTACACTCAAGAGTACACGATCAATGGAGCGCTATGGGGAAAATTAAACTCCTGCTTGATAGAAGTTGCCGAGTAAACGATCAATGAAACTCTATGGGGAAAATCCAACTCCGGCATGATACAAGTTGCAAGATCACCCAGCTAGCCTATGATGGGCTGTCACTAGATAGGCTTAACTGTCAACTTTCCCATGGCTGCGACCTTCTCAGCCAGAGCTACACTCGAGAATACACGATCAATGAAACCCTATGGGGAAAATCAAACTCCGACATGATACAAGTTGCAAGATCACCCAGCTAGCCTATGATGGGCTGTCACTAGATAGGCTTAACTGTCAACTTTCCCATGGCTGCGTCGTTCTCAGCCCGAGCTACACTCAAGAGTACACGATCAATGAAGCGCTATGGGGAAAATTAAACTCCTGCTTGATAGAAGTTGCCGAGTAAACGATCAATGAAACTCTATGGGGAAAATCCAACTCCGGCATGATACAAGTTGCAAGATCACCCAGCTAGCCTATGATGGGCTGTCACTAGATAGGCTTAACTGTCAACTTTCCCATGGCTGGGACCTTCTCAGCCAGAGCTACACTCAAGAATACACGATCAATGAAACCCCTATGGGGAAAATCAAACTCCGACATGATACAAGTTGCAAGATCACCCAGCTAGCCTATGATGGGCTGTCACTAGATAGGCTTAACTGTCAACTTTCCCATGGCTGCGACCTTCTCAGCCAGAGCTACACTCAAGAATACACGATCAATGAAACCCTATGGGGAAAATCAAACTCCGACATGATACAAGTTGCAAGATCACCCAGCTAGCCTATGATGGGCTGTCACTAGATAGGCTTAACTGTCAACTTTCCCATGGCTGCGTCGTTCTCAGCCCGAGCTACACTCAAGAGTACACGATCAATGAAGCGCTATGGGGAAAATTAAACTCCTGCTTGATAGAAGTTGCCGAGTAAACGATCAATGAAACTCTATGGGGAAAATCCAACTCCGGCATGATACAAGTTGCAAGATCACCCAGCTAGCCTATGATGGGCTGTCACTAGATAGGCTTAACTGTCAACTTTCCCATGGCTGCGACCGTCTCAGCCAGAGCTACACTCAAGAATACACGATCAATGAAACCCTATGGGGAAAATCAAACTCCGACATGATACAAGTTGCAAGATCACCCAGCTAGCCTATGATGGGCTGTCACTAGATAGGCTTAACTGTCAACTTTCCCATGGCTGCGACCTTCTCAGCCAGAGCTACACTCAAGAATACACGATCAATGAAACCCTGTGGGGAAAATCAAACTCCGACATGATACAAGTTGCAAGATCACCCAGCTAGCCTATGATGGGCTGTCACTAGATAGGCTTAACTGTCAACTTTCCCATGGCTGCGTCGTTCTCAGCCCGAGCTACACTCAAGAGTACACGATCAATGAAGCGCTATGGGGAAAATTAAACTCCTGCTTGATAGAAGTTGCCAAGTAAACGATCAATGAAACTCTATGGGGAAAATCCAACTCCGGCATGATACAAGTTGCAAGATCACCCAGCTAGCCTATGATGGGCTGTCACTAGATAGGCTTAACTGTCAACTTTCCCATGGCTGCGACCGTCTCAGCCAGAGCTACACTCAAGAATACACGATCAATGAAACCCTATGGGGAAAATCAAACTCCGACATGATACAAGTTGCAAGATCACCCAGCTAGCCTATGATGGGCTGTCACTAGATAGGCTTAACTGTCAACTTTCCCATGGCTGCGACCTTCTCAGCCAGAGCTACACTCAAGAATACACGATCAATGAAACCCTATGGGGAAAATCAAACTCCGACATGATACAAGTTGCAAGATCACCCAGCTAGCCTATGATGGGCTGTCACTAGATAGGCTTAACTGTCAACTTTCCCATGGCTGCGACCTTCTCAGCCAGAGCTACACTCAAGAATACACGATCAATGAAACCCTATGGGGAAAATCAAACTCCGACATGATACAAGTTGCAAGATCACCCAGCTAGCCTATGATGGGCTGTCACTAGATAGGCTTAACTGTCAACTTTCCCATGGCTGCGTCGTTCTCAGCCCGAGCTACACTCAAGAGTACACGATCAATGAAGCGCTACGGGGAAAATTAAACTCCTGCTTGATAGAAGTTGCCGAGTAAACGATAAATGAAACCCTATGGGGAAAATCCAACTCCGGCATGATACAAGTTGCAAGATCACCCAGCTAGCCTATGATGGGCTGTCACTAGATAGGCTTAACTGTCAACTTTCCCATGGCTGCGACCTTCTCAGCCAGAGCTACACTCAAGAATACACGATCAATGAAACCCTATGGGGAAAATCAAACTCCGACATGATACAAGTTGCAAGATCACCCAGCTAGCCTATGATGGGCTGTCACTAGATAGGCTTAACTGTCAACTTTCCCATGGCTGCGTCGTTCTCAGCCCGAGCTACACTCAAGAGTACACGATCAATGAAGCGCTATGGGGAAAATTAAACTCCTGCTTGATAGAAGTTGCCGAGTAAACGATCAATAAAACTCTATGGGGAAAATCCAACTCCGGCATGATACAAGTTGCAAGATCACCCAGCTAGCCTATGATGGGCTGTCACTAGATAGGCTTAACTGTCAACTTTCCCATGGCTGCGACCTTCTCAGCCAGAGCTACACTCAAGAATACACGATCAATGAAACCCTATGGGGAAAATCAAACTCCGACATGATACAAGTAGCAAGATCACCCAGCTAGCCTATGATGGGCTGTCACTAGATAGGCTTAACTGTCAACTTTCCCATGGCTGCGACCTTCTCAGCCAGAGCTACACTCAAGAATACACGATCAATGAAACCCTATGGGGAAAATCAAACTCCGACATGATACAAGTTGCAAGATCACCCAGCTAGCCTATGATGGGCTGTCACTAGATAGGCTTAACTGTCAACTTTCCCATGGCTGCGTCGTTCTCAGCCCGAGCTACACTCAAGAGTACACGATCAATGAAGCGCTACGGGGAAAATTAAACTCCTGCTTGATAGAAGTTGCCGAGTAAACGATCAATGAAACCCTATGGGGAAAATCCAACTCCGGCATGATACAAGTTGCAAGATCACCCAGCTAGCCTATGATGGGCTGTCACTAGATAGGCTTAACTGTCAACTTTCCCATGGCTGCGACCTTCTCAGCCAGAGCTACACTCAAGAATACACGATCAATGAAACCCTATGGGGAAAATCAAACTCCGACATGATACAAGTTGCAAGATCACCCAGCTAGCCTATGATGGGCTGTCACTAGATAGGCTTAACTGTCAACTTTCCCATGGCTGCGACCTTCTCAGCCAGAGCTACACTCAAGAATACACGATCAATGAAACCCTGTGGGGAAAATCAAACTCCGACATGATACAAGTTGCAAGATCACCCAGCTAGCCTATGATGGGCTGTCACTAGATAGGCTTAACTGTCAACTTTCCCATGGCTGCGTCGTTCTCAGCCCGAGCTACACTCAAGAGTACACGATCAATGAAGCGCTATGGGGAAAATTAAACTCCTGCTTGATAGAAGTTGCCGAGTAAACGATCAATGAAACTCTATGGGGAAAATCCAACTCCGGCATGATACAAGTTGCAAGATCACCCAGCTAGCCTATGATGGGCTGTCACTAGATAGGCTTAACTGTCAACTTTCCCAGGGCTGGGACCTTCTCAGCCAGAGCTACACTCAAGAATACACGATCAATGAAACCCTATGGGGAAAATCAAACTCCGACATGATACAAGTTGCAAGATCACCCAGCTAGCCTATGATGGGCTGTCACTAGATAGGCTTAACTGTCAACTTTCCCATGGCTGCGTCGTTCTCAGCCCGAGCTACACTCAAGAGTACACGATCAATGAAGCGCTACGGGGAAAATTAAACTCCTGCTTGATAGAAGTTGCCGAGTAAACGATAAATGAAACCCTATGGGGAAAATCCAACTCCGGCATGATACAAGTTGCAAGATCACCCAGCTAGCCTATGATGGGCTGTCACTAGATAGGCTTAACTGTCAACTTTCCCATGGCTGCGACCTTCTCAGCCAGAGCTACACTCAAGAATACACGATCAATGAAACCCTATGGGGAAAATCAAACTCCGACATGATACAAGTTGCAAGATCACCCAGCTAGCCTATGATGGGCTGTCACTAGATATGCTTAACTGTCAACTTTCCCATGGCTGCGTCGTTCTCAGCCCGAGCTACACTCAAGAGTACACGATCAATGAAGCGCTATGGGGAAAATTAAACTCCTGCTTGATAGAAGTTGCCGAGTAAACGATCAATGAAACTCTATGGGGAAAATCCAACTCCGGCATGATACAAGTTGCAAGATCACCCAGCTAGCCTATGATGGGCTGTCACTAGATAGGCTTAACTGTCAACTTTCCCATGGCTGCGACCTTCTCAGCCAGAGCTACACTCAAGAATACACGATCAATGAAACCCTATGGGGAAAATCAAACTCCGACATGATACAAGTTGCAAGATCACCCAGCTAGCCTATGATGGGCTGTCACTAGATAGGCTTAACTGTCAACTTTCCCATGGCTGCGACCTTCTCAGACAGAGCTACACTCAAGAATACACGATCAATGAAACCCTATGGGGAAAATCAAACTCCGACATGATACAAGTTGCAAGATCACCCAGCTAGCCTATGATGGGCTGTCACTAGATAGGCTTAACTGTCAACTTTCCCATGGCTGCGTCGTTCTCAGCCCGAGCTACACTCAAGAGTACACGATCAATGAAGCGCTATGGGGAAAATTAAACTCCTGCTTGATAGAAGTTGCCGAGTAAACGATCAATGAAACTCTATGGGGAAAATCCATCTCCGGCATGATACAAGTTGCAAGATCACCCAGCTAGCCTATGATGGGCTGTCACTAGATAGGCTTAACTGTCAACTTTCCCATGGCTGGGACCTTCTCAGCCAGAGCTACACTCAAGAATACACGATCAATGAAACCCTATGGGGAAAATCAAACTCCGACATGATACAAGTTGCAAGATCACCCAGCTAGCCTATGATGGGCTGTCACTAGATAGGCTTAACTGTCAACTTTCCCATGGCTGCGTCGTTCTCAGCCCGAGCTACACTCAAGAGTACACGATCAATGAAGCGCTATGGGGAAAATTAAACTCCTGCTTGATAGAAGTTGCCGAGTAAACGATCAATGAAACTCTATGGGGAAAATCCAACTCCGGCATGATACAAGTTGCAAGATCACCCAGCTAGCCTATGATGGGCTGTCACTAGATAGGCTTAACTGTCAACTTTCCCATGGCTGGGACCTTCTCAGCCAGAGCTACACTCAAGAATACACGATCAATGAAACCCCTATGGGGAAAATCAAACTCCGACATGATACAAGTTGCAAGATCACCCAGCTAGCCTATGATGGGCTGTCACTAGATAGGCTTAACTGTCAACTTTCCCATGGCTGCGACCTTCTCAGCCAGAGCTACACTCAAGAATACACGATCAATGAAACCCTATGGGGAAAATCAAACTCCGACATGATACAAGTTGCAAGATCACCCAGCTAGCCTATGATGGGCTGTCACTAGATAGGCTTAACTGTCAACTTTCCCATGGCTGCGACCTTCTCAGCCAGAGCTACACTCAAGAATACACGATCAATGAAACCCTATGGGGAAAATCAAACTCCGACATGATACAAGTTGCAAGATCACCCAGCTAGCCTATGATGGGCTGTCACTAGATAGGCTTAACTGTCAACTTTCCCATGGCTGCGTCGTTCTCAGCCCGAGCTACACTCAAGAGTACACGATCAATGAAGCGCTACGGGGAAAATTAAACTCCTGCTTGATAGAAGTTGCCGAGTAAACGATAAATGAAACCCTATGGGGAAAATCCAACTCCGGCATGATACAAGTTGCAAGATCACCCAGCTAGCCTATGATGGGCTGTCACTAGATAGGCTTAACTGTCAACTTTCCCATGGCTGCGACCTTCTCAGCCAGAGCTACACTCAAGAATACACGATCAATGAAACCCTATGGGGAAAATCAAACTCCGACATGATACAAGTTGCAAGATCACCCAGCTAGCCTATGATGGGCTGTCACTAGATAGGCTTAACTGTCAACTTTCCCATGGCTGCGACCTTCTCAGCCAGAGCTACACTCAAGAATACACGATCAATGAAACCCTATGGGGAAAATCAAACTCCGACATGATACAAGTTGCAAGATCACCCAGCTAGCCTATGATGGGCTGTCACTAGATAGGCTTAACTGTCAACTTTCCCATGGCTGCGTCGTTCTCAGCCCGAGCTACACTCAAGAGTACACGATCAATGAAGCGCTATGGGGAAAATTAAACTCCTGCTTGATAGAAGTTGCCGAGTAAACGATCAATGAAACTCTATGGGGAAAATCCAACTCCGGCATGATACAAGTTGCAAGATCACCCAGCTAGCCTATGATGGGCTGTCACTAGATAGGCTTAACTGTCAACTTTCCCATGGCTGGGACCTTCTCAGCCAGAGCTACACTCAAGAATACACGATCAATGAAACCCTATGGGGAAAATCAAACTCCGACATGATACAAGTTGCAAGATCACCCAGCTAGCCTATGATGGGCTGTCACTAGATAGGCTTAACTGTCAACTTTCCCATGGCTGCGTCGTTCTCAGCCCGAGCTACACTCAAGAGTACACGATCAATGAAGCGCTATGGGGAAAATTAAACTCCTGCTTGATAGAAGTTGCCGAGTAAACGATCAATGAAACTCTATGGGGAAAATCCAACTCCGGCATGATACAAGTTGCAAGATCACCCAGCTAGCCTATGATGGGCTGTCACTAGATAGGCTTAACTGTCAACTTTCCCATGGCTGCGACCGTCTCAGCCAGAGCTACACTCAAGAATACACGATCAATGAAACCCTATGGGGAAAATCAAACTCCGACATGATACAAGTTGCAAGATCACCCAGCTAGCCTATGATGGGCTGTCACTAGATAGGCTTAACTGTCAACTTTCCCATGGCTGCGACCTTCTCAGCCAGAGCTACACTCAAGAATACACGATCAATGAAACCCTGTGGGGAAAATCAAACTCCGACATGATACAAGTTGCAAGATCACCCAGCTAGCCTATGATGGGCTGTCACTAGATAGGCTTAACTGTCAACTTTCCCATGGCTGCGTCGTTCTCAGCCCGAGCTACACTCAAGAGTACACGATCAATGGAGCGCTATGGGGAAAATTAAACTCCTGCTTGATAGAAGTTGCCGAGTAAACGATCAATGAAACTCTATGGGGAAAATCCAACTCCGGCATGATACAAGTTGCAAGATCACCCAGCTAGCCTATGATGGGCTGTCACTAGATAGGCTTAACTGTCAACTTTCCCATGGCTGCGACCTTCTCAGCCAGAGCTACACTCGAGAATACACGATCAATGAAACCCTATGGGGAAAATCAAACTCCGACATGATACAAGTTGCAAGATCACCCAGCTAGCCTATGATGGGCTGTCACTAGATAGGCTTAACTGTCAACTTTCCCATGGCTGCGTCGTTCTCAGCCCGAGCTACACTCAAGAGTACACGATCAATGAAGCGCTATGGGGAAAATTAAACTCCTGCTTGATAGAAGTTGCCGAGTAAACGATCAATGAAACTCTATGGGGAAAATCCAACTCCGGCATGATACAAGTTGCAAGATCACCCAGCTAGCCTATGATGGGCTGTCACTAGATAGGCTTAACTGTCAACTTTCCCATGGCTGGGACCTTCTCAGCCAGAGCTACACTCAAGAATACACGATCAATGAAACCCCTATGGGGAAAATCAAACTCCGACATGATACAAGTTGCAAGATCACCCAGCTAGCCTATGATGGGCTGTCACTAGATAGGCTTAACTGTCAACTTTCCCATGGCTGCGACCTTCTCAGCCAGAGCTACACTCAAGAATACACGATCAATGAAACCCTATGGGGAAAATCAAACTCCGACATGATACAAGTTGCAAGATCACCCAGCTAGCCTATGATGGGCTGTCACTAGATAGGCTTAACTGTCAACTTTCCCATGGCTGCGACCTTCTCAGCCAGAGCTACACTCAAGAATACACGATCAATGAAACCCTATGGGGAAAATCAAACTCCGACATGATACAAGTTGCAAGATCACCCAGCTAGCCTATGATGGGCTGTCACTAGATAGGCTTAACTGTCAACTTTCCCATGGCTGCGTCGTTCTCAGCCCGAGCTACACTCAAGAGTACACGATCAATGAAGCGCTATGGGGAAAATTAAACTCCTGCTTGATAGAAGTTGCCAAGTAAACGATCAATGAAACTCTATGGGGAAAATCCAACTCCGGCATGATACAAGTTGCAAGATCACCCAGCTAGCCTATGATGGGCTGTCACTAGATAGGCTTAACTGTCAACTTTCCCATGGCTGCGACCGTCTCAGCCAGAGCTACACTCAAGAATACACGATCAATGAAACCCTATGGGGAAAATCAAACTCCGACATGATACAAGTTGCAAGATCACCCAGCTAGCCTATGATGGGCTGTCACTAGATAGGCTTAACTGTCAACTTTCCCATGGCTGCGACCTTCTCAGCCAGAGCTACACTCAAGAATACACGATCAATGAAACCCTATGGGGAAAATCAAACTCCGACATGATACAAGTTGCAAGATCACCCAGCTAGCCTATGATGGGCTGTCACTAGATAGGCTTAACTGTCAACTTTCCCATGGCTGCGTCGTTCTCAGCCCGAGCTACACTCAAGAGTACACGATCAATGAAGCGCTATGGGGAAAATTAAACTCCTGCTTGATAGAAGTTGCCGAGTAAACGATCAATGAAACTCTATGGGGAAAATCCAACTCCGGCATGATACAAGTTGCAAGATCACCCAGCTAGCCTATGATGGGCTGTCACTAGATAGGCTTAACTGTCAACTTTCCCATGGCTGGGACCTTCTCAGCCAGAGCTACACTCAAGAATACACGATCAATGAAACCCTATGGGGAAAATCAAACTCCGACATGATACAAGTTGCAAGATCACCCAGCTAGCCTATGATGGGCTGTCACTAGATAGGCTTAACTGTCAACTTTCCCATGGCTGCGTCGTTCTCAGCCCGAGCTACACTCAAGAGTACACGATCAATGAAGCGCTATGGGGAAAATTAAACTCCTGCTTGATAGAAGTTGCCGAGTAAACGATCAATGAAACTCTATGGGGAAAATCCAACTCCGGCATGATACAAGTTGCAAGATCACCCAGCTAGCCTATGATGGGCTGTCACTAGATAGGCTTAACTGTCAACTTTCCCATGGCTGCGACCGTCTCAGCCAGAGCTACACTCAAGAATACACGATCAATGAAACCCTATGGGGAAAATCAAACTCCGACATGATACAAGTTGCAAGATCACCCAGCTAGCCTATGATGGGCTGTCACTAGATAGGCTTAACTGTCAACTTTCCCATGGCTGCGACCTTCTCAGCCAGAGCTACACTCAAGAATACACGATCAATGAAACCCTGTGGGGAAAATCAAACTCCGACATGATACAAGTTGCAAGATCACCCAGCTAGCCTATGATGGGCTGTCACTAGATAGGCTTAACTGTCAACTTTCCCATGGCTGCGTCGTTCTCAGCCCGAGCTACACTCAAGAGTACACGATCAATGGAGCGCTATGGGGAAAATTAAACTCCTGCTTGATAGAAGTTGCCGAGTAAACGATCAATGAAACTCTATGGGGAAAATCCAACTCCGGCATGATACAAGTTGCAAGATCACCCAGCTAGCCTATGATGGGCTGTCACTAGATAGGCTTAACTGTCAACTTTCCCATGGCTGCGACCTTCTCAGCCAGAGCTACACTCGAGAATACACGATCAATGAAACCCTATGGGGAAAATCAAACTCCGACATGATACAAGTTGCAAGATCACCCAGCTAGCCTATGATGGGCTGTCACTAGATAGGCTTAACTGTCAACTTTCCCATGGCTGCGTCGTTCTCAGCCCGAGCTACACTCAAGAGTACACGATCAATGAAGCGCTATGGGGAAAATTAAACTCCTGCTTGATAGAAGTTGCCGAGTAAACGATCAATGAAACTCTATGGGGAAAATCCAACTCCGGCATGATACAAGTTGCAAGATCACCCAGCTAGCCTATGATGGGCTGTCACTAGATAGGCTTAACTGTCAACTTTCCCATGGCTGGGACCTTCTCAGCCAGAGCTACACTCAAGAATACACGATCAATGAAACCCCTATGGGGAAAATCAAACTCCGACATGATACAAGTTGCAAGATCACCCAGCTAGCCTATGATGGGCTGTCACTAGATAGGCTTAACTGTCAACTTTCCCATGGCTGCGACCTTCTCAGCCAGAGCTACACTCAAGAATACACGATCAATGAAACCCTATGGGGAAAATCAAACTCCGACATGATACAAGTTGCAAGATCACCCAGCTAGCCTATGATGGGCTGTCACTAGATAGGCTTAACTGTCAACTTTCCCATGGCTGCGACCTTCTCAGCCAGAGCTACACTCAAGAATACACGATCAATGAAACCCTATGGGGAAAATCAAACTCCGACATGATACAAGTTGCAAGATCACCCAGCTAGCCTATGATGGGCTGTCACTAGATAGGCTTAACTGTCAACTTTCCCATGGCTGCGTCGTTCTCAGCCCGAGCTACACTCAAGAGTACACGATCAATGAAGCGCTATGGGGAAAATTAAACTCCTGCTTGATAGAAGTTGCCAAGTAAACGATCAATGAAACTCTATGGGGAAAATCCAACTCCGGCATGATACAAGTTGCAAGATCACCCAGCTAGCCTATGATGGGCTGTCACTAGATAGGCTTAACTGTCAACTTTCCCATGGCTGGGACCTTCTCAGCCAGAGCTACACTCAAGAATACACGATCAATGAAACCCCTATGGGGAAAATCAAACTCCGACATGATACAAGTTGCAAGATCACCCAGCTAGCCTATGATGGGCTGTCACTAGATAGGCTTAACTGTCAACTTTCCCATGGCTGCGACCTTCTCAGCCAGAGCTACTCTCAAGAATACACGATCAATGAAACCCTATGGGGAAAATCAAACTCCGACATGATACAAGTTGCAAGATCACCCAGCTAGCCTATGATGGGCTGTCACTAGATAGGCTTAACTGTCAACTTTCCCATGGCTGCGACCTTCTCAGCCAGAGCTACACTCAAGAATACACGATCAATGAAACCCTATGGGGAAAATCAAACTCCGACATGATACAAGTTGCAAGATCACCCAGCTAGCCTATGATGGGCTGTCACTAGATAGGCTTAACTGTCAACTTTCCCATGGCTGCGTCGTTCTCAGCCCGAGCTACACTCAAGAGTACACGATCAATGAAGCGCTACGGGGAAAATTAAACTCCTGCTTGATAGAAGTTGCCGAGTAAACGATAAATGAAACCCTATGGGGAAAATCCAACTCCGGCATGATACAAGTTGCAAGATCACCCAGCTAGCCTATGATGGGCTGTCACTAGATAGGCTTAACTGTCAACTTTCCCATGGCTGCGACCTTCTCAGCCAGAGCTACACTCAAGAATACACGATCAATGAAACCCTATGGGGAAAATCAAACTCCGACATGATACAAGTTGCAAGATCACCCAGCTAGCCTATGATGGGCTGTCACTAGATAGGCTTAACTGTCAACTTTCCCATGGCTGCGACCTTCTCAGCCAGAGCTACACTCAAGAATACACGATCAATGAAACCCTATGGGGAAAATCAAACTCCGACATGATACAAGTTGCAAGATCACCCAGCTAGCCTATGATGGGCTGTCACTAGATAGGCTTAACTGTCAACTTTCCCATGGCTGCGACCTTCTCAGCCAGAGCTACACTCAAGAATACACGATCAATGAAACCCTATGGGGAAAATCAAACTCCGACATGATACAAGTTGCAAGATCACCCAGCTAGCCTATGATGGGCTGTCACTAGATAGGCTTAACTGTCAACTTTCCCATGGCTGCGTCGTTCTCAGCCCGAGCTACACTCAAGAGTACACGATCAATGAAGCGCTATGGGGAAAATTAAACTCCTGCTTGATAGAAGTTGCCAAGTAAACGATCAATGAAACTCTATGGGGAAAATCCAACTCCGGCATGATACAAGTTGCAAGATCACCCAGCTAGCCTATGATGGGCTGTCACTAGATAGGCTTAACTGTCAACTTTCCCATGGCTGCGACCGTCTCAGCCAGAGCTACACTCAAGAATACACGATCAATGAAACCCTATGGGGAAAATCAAACTCCGACATGATACAAGTTGCAAGATCACCCAGCTAGCCTATGATGGGCTGTCACTAGATAGGCTTAACTGTCAACTTTCCCATGGCTGCGACCTTCTCAGCCAGAGCTACACTCAAGAATACACGATCAATGAAACCCTATGGGGAAAATCAAACTCCGACATGATACAAGTTGCAAGATCACCCAGCTAGCCTATGATGGGCTGTCACTAGATAGGCTTAACTGTCAACTTTCCCATGGCTGCGTCGTTCTCAGCCCGAGCTACACTCAAGAGTACACGATCAATGAAGCGCTATGGGGAAAATTAAACTCCTGCTTGATAGAAGTTGCCAAGTAAACGATCAATGAAACTCTATGGGGAAAATCCAACTCCGGCATGATACAAGTTGCAAGATCACCCAGCTAGCCTATGATGGGCTGTCACTAGATAGGCTTAACTGTCAACTTTCCCATGGCTGCGACCGTCTCAGCCAGAGCTACACTCAAGAATACACGATCAATGAAACCCTATGGGGAAAATCAAACTCCGACATGATACAAGTTGCAAGATCACCCAGCTAGCCTATGATGGGCTGTCACTAGATAGGCTTAACTGTCAACTTTCCCATGGCTGCGACCTTCTCAGCCAGAGCTACACTCAAGAATACACGATCAATGAAACCCTATGGGGAAAATCAAACTCCGACATGATACAAGTTGCAAGATCACCCAGCTAGCCTATGATGGGCTGTCACTAGATAGGCTTAACTGTCAACTTTCCCATGGCTGCGTCGTTCTCAGCCCGAGCTACACTCAAGAGTACACGATCAATGAAGCGCTATGGGGAAAATTAAACTCCTGCTTGATAGAAGTTGCCGAGTAAACGATCAATGAAACTCTATGGGGAAAATCCAACTCCGGCATGATACAAGTTGCAAGATCACCCAGCTAGCCTATGATGGGCTGTCACTAGATAGGCTTAACTGTCAACTTTCCCATGGCTGGGACCTTCTCAGCCAGAGCTACACTCAAGAATACACGATCAATGAAACCCTATGGGGAAAATCAAACTCCGACATGATACAAGTTGCAAGATCACCCAGCTAGCCTATGATGGGCTGTCACTAGATAGGCTTAACTGTCAACTTTCCCATGGCTGCGTCGTTCTCAGCCCGAGCTACACTCAAGAGTACACGATCAATGAAGCGCTACGGGGAAAATTAAACTCCTGCTTGATAGAAGTTGCCGAGTAAACGATAAATGAAACCCTATGGGGAAAATCCAACTCCGGCATGATACAAGTTGCAAGATCACCCAGCTAGCCTATGATGGGCTGTCACTAGATAGGCTTAACTGTCAACTTTCCCATGGCTGCGACCTTCTCAGCCAGAGCTACACTCAAGAATACACGATCAATGAAACCCTATGGGGAAAATCAAACTCCGACATGATACAAGTTGCAAGATCACCCAGCTAGCCTATGATGGGCTGTCACTAGATATGCTTAACTGTCAACTTTCCCATGGCTGCGTCGTTCTCAGCCCGAGCTACACTCAAGAGTACACGATCAATGAAGCGCTATGGGGAAAATTAAACTCCTGCTTGATAGAAGTTGCCGAGTAAACGATCAATGAAACTCTATGGGGAAAATCCAACTCCGGCATGATACAAGTTGCAAGATCACCCAGCTAGCCTATGATGGGCTGTCACTAGATAGGCTTAACTGTCAACTTTCCCATGGCTGCGACCTTCTCAGCCAGAGCTACACTCAAGAATACACGATCAATGAAACCCTATGGGGAAAATCAAACTCCGACATGATACAAGTTGCAAGATCACCCAGCTAGCCTATGATGGGCTGTCACTAGATAGGCTTAACTGTCAACTTTCCCATGGCTGCGACCTTCTCAGACAGAGCTACACTCAAGAATACACGATCAATGAAACCCTATGGGGAAAATCAAACTCCGACATGATACAAGTTGCAAGATCACCCAGCTAGCCTATGATGGGCTGTCACTAGATAGGCTTAACTGTCAACTTTCCCATGGCTGCGTCGTTCTCAGCCCGAGCTACACTCAAGAGTACACGATCAATGAAGCGCTATGGGGAAAATTAAACTCCTGCTTGATAGAAGTTGCCGAGTAAACGATCAATGAAACTCTATGGGGAAAATCCATCTCCGGCATGATACAAGTTGCAAGATCACCCAGCTAGCCTATGATGGGCTGTCACTAGATAGGCTTAACTGTCAACTTTCCCATGGCTGGGACCTTCTCAGCCAGAGCTACACTCAAGAATACACGATCAATGAAACCCTATGGGGAAAATCAAACTCCGACATGATACAAGTTGCAAGATCACCCAGCTAGCCTATGATGGGCTGTCACTAGATAGGCTTAACTGTCAACTTTCCCATGGCTGCGTCGTTCTCAGCCCGAGCTACACTCAAGAGTACACGATCAATGAAGCGCTATGGGGAAAATTAAACTCCTGCTTGATAGAAGTTGCCGAGTAAACGATCAATGAAACTCTATGGGGAAAATCCAACTCCGGCATGATACAAGTTGCAAGATCACCCAGCTAGCCTATGATGGGCTGTCACTAGATAGGCTTAACTGTCAACTTTCCCATGGCTGGGACCTTCTCAGCCAGAGCTACACTCAAGAATACACGATCAATGAAACCCCTATGGGGAAAATCAAACTCCGACATGATACAAGTTGCAAGATCACCCAGCTAGCCTATGATGGGCTGTCACTAGATAGGCTTAACTGTCAACTTTCCCATGGCTGCGACCTTCTCAGCCAGAGCTACACTCAAGAATACACGATCAATGAAACCCTATGGGGAAAATCAAACTCCGACATGATACAAGTTGCAAGATCAACCAGCTAGCCTATGATGGGCTGTCACTAGATAGGCTTAACTGTCAACTTTCCCATGGCTGCGACCTTCTCAGCCAGAGCTACACTCAAGAATACACGATCAATGAAACCCTATGGGGAAAATCAAACTCCGACATGATACAAGTTGCAAGATCACCCAGCTAGCCTATGATGGGCTGTCACTAGATAGGCTTAACTGTCAACTTTCCCATGGCTGCGTCGTTCTCAGCCCGAGCTACACTCAAGAGTACACGATCAATGAAGCGCTACGGGGAAAATTAAACTCCTGCTTGATAGAAGTTGCCGAGTAAACGATAAATGAAACCCTATGGGGAAAATCCAACTCCGGCATGATACAAGTTGCAAGATCACCCAGCTAGCCTATGATGGGCTGTCACTAGATAGGCTTAACTGTCAACTTTCCCATGGCTGCGACCTTCTCAGCCAGAGCTACACTCAAGAATACACGATCAATGAAACCCTATGGGGAAAATCAAACTCCGACATGATACAAGTTGCAAGATCACCCAGCTAGCCTATGATGGGCTGTCACTAGATAGGCTTAACTGTCAACTTTCCCATGGCTGCGGCTTCTCAGCCAGAGCTACACTCAAGAATACACGATCAATGAAACCCTATGGGGAAAATCAAACTCCGACATGATACAAGTTGCAAGATCACCCAGCTAGCCTATGATGGGCTGTCACTAGATAGGCTTAACTGTCAACTTTCCCATGGCTGCGTCGTTCTCAGCCCGAGCTACACTCAAGAGTACACGATCAATGAAGCGCTATGGGGAAAATTAAACTCCTGCTTGATAGAAGTTGCCGAGTAAACGATCAATGAAACTCTATGGGGAAAATCCAACTCCGGCATGATACAAGTTGCAAGATCACCCAGCTAGCCTATGATGGGCTGTCACTAGATAGGCTTAACTGTCAACTTTCCCATGGCTGGGACCTTCTCAGCCAGAGCTACACTCAAGAATACACGATCAATGAAACCCTATGGGGAAAATCAAACTCCGACATGATACAAGTTGCAAGATCACCCAGCTAGCCTATGATGGGCTGTCACTAGATAGGCTTAACTGTCAACTTTCCCATGGCTGCGTCGTTCTCAGCCCGAGCTACACTCAAGAGTACACGATCAATGAAGCGCTATGGGGAAAATTAAACTCCTGCTTGATAGAAGTTGCCGAGTAAACGATCAATGAAACTCTATGGGGAAAATCCAACTCCGGCATGATACAAGTTGCAAGATCACCCAGCTAGCCTATGATGGGCTGTCACTAGATAGGCTTAACTGTCAACTTTCCCATGGCTGCGACCGTCTCAGCCAGAGCTACACTCAAGAATACACGATCAATGAAACCCTATGGGGAAAATCAAACTCCGACATGATACAAGTTGCAAGATCACCCAGCTAGCCTATGATGGGCTGTCACTAGATAGGCTTAACTGTCAACTTTCCCATGGCTGCGACCTTCTCAGCCAGAGCTACACTCAAGAATACACGATCAATGAAACCCTGTGGGGAAAATCAAACTCCGACATGATACAAGTTGCAAGATCACCCAGCTAGCCTATGATGGGCTGTCACTAGATAGGCTTAACTGTCAACTTTCCCATGGCTGCGTCGTTCTCAGCCCGAGCTACACTCAAGAGTACACGATCAATGGAGCGCTATGGGGAAAATTAAACTCCTGCTTGATAGAAGTTGCCGAGTAAACGATCAATGAAACTCTATGGGGAAAATCCAACTCCGGCATGATACAAGTTGCAAGATCACCCAGCTAGCCTATGATGGGCTGTCACTAGATAGGCTTAACTGTCAACTTTCCCATGGCTGCGACCTTCTCAGCCAGAGCTACACTCAAGAATACACGATCAATGAAACCCTATGGGGAAAATCAAACTCCGACATGATACAAGTTGCAAGATCACCCAGCTAGCCTATGATGGGCTGTCACTAGATAGGCTTAACTGTCAACTTTCCCATGGCTGCGTCGTTCTCAGCCCGAGCTACACTCAAGAGTACACGATCAATGAAGCGCTATGGGGAAAATTAAACTCCTGCTTGATAGAAGTTGCCGAGTAAACGATCAATGAAACTCTATGGGGAAAATCCAACTCCGGCATGATACAAGTTGCAAGATCACCCAGCTAGCCTATGATGGGCTGTCACTAGATAGGCTTAACTGTCAACTTTCCCATGGCTGGGACCTTCTCAGCCAGAGCTACACTCAAGAATACACGATCAATGAAACCCTATGGGGAAAATCAAACTCCGACATGATACAAGTTGCAAGATCACCCAGCTAGCCTATGATGGGCTGTCACTAGATAGGCTTAACTGTCAACTTTCCCATGGCTGCGACCTTCTCAGCCAGAGCTACACTCAAGAATACACGATCAATGAAACCCTATGGGGAAAATCAAACTCCGACATGATACAAGTTGCAAGATCACCCAGCTAGCCTATGATGGGCTGTCACTAGATAGGCTTAACTGTCAACTTTCCCATGGCTGCGACCTTCTCAGCCAGAGCTACACTCAAGAATACACGATCAATGAAACCCTATGGGGAAAATCAAACTCCGACATGATACAAGTTGCAAGATCACCCAGCTAGCCTATGATGGGCTGTCACTAGATAGGCTTAACTGTCAACTTTCCCATGGCTGCGTCGTTCTCAGCCCGAGCTACACTCAAGAGTACACGATCAATGAAGCGCTACGGGGAAAATTAAACTCCTGCTTGATAGAAGTTGCCGAGTAAACGATAAATGAAATCCTATGGGGAAAATCCAACTCCGGCATGATACAAGTTGCAAGATCACCCAGCTAGCCTATGATGGGCTGTCACTAGATAGGCTTAACTGTCAACTTTCCCATGGCTGCGACCTTCTCAGCCAGAGCTACACTCAAGAATACACGATCAATGAAACCCTATGGGGAAAATCAAACTCCGACATGATACAAGTTGCAAGATCACCCAGCTAGCCTATGATGGGCTGTCACTAGATATGCTTAACTGTCAACTTTCCCATGGCTGCGTCGTTCTCAGCCCGAGCTACACTCAAGAGTACACGATCAATGAAGCGCTATGGGGAAAATTAAACTCCTGCTTGATAGAAGTTGCCGAGTGAACGATCAATGAAACTCTATGGGGAAAATCCAACTCCGGCATGATACAAGTTGCAAGATCACCCAGCTAGCCTATGATGGGCTGTCACTAGATAGGCTTAACTGTCAACTTTCCCATGGCTGCGACCTTCTCAGCCAGAGCTACACTCAAGAATACACGATCAATGAAACCCTATGGGGAAAATCAAACTCCGACATGATACAAGTTGCAAGATCACCCAGCTAGCCTATGATGGGCTGTCACTAGATAGGCTTAACTGTCAACTTTCCCATGGCTGCGACCTTCTCAGCCAGAGCTACACTCAAGAATACACGATCAATGAAACCCTATGGGGAAAATCAAACTCCGACATGATACAAGTTGCAAGATCACCCAGCTAGCCTATGATGGGCTGTCACTAGATAGGCTTAACTGTCAACTTTCCCATGGCTGCGTCGTTCTCAGCCCGAGCTACACTCAAGAGTACACGATCAATGAAGCGCTATGGGGAAAATTAAACTCCTGCTTGATAGAAGTTGCCGAGTAAACGATCAATGAAACTCTATGGGGAAAATCCAACTCCGGCATGATACAAGTTGCAAGATCACCCAGCTAGCCTATGATGGGCTGTCACTAGATAGGCTTAACTGTCAACTTTCCCATGGCTGCGACCGTCTCAGCCAGAGCTACACTCAAGAATACACGATCAATGAAACCCTATGGGGAAAATCAAACTCCGACATGATACAAGTTGCAAGATCACCCAGCTAGCCTATGATGGGCTGTCACTAGATAGGCTTAACTGTCAACTTTCCCATGGCTGCGACCTTCTCAGCCAGAGCTACACTCAAGAATACACGATCAATGAAACCCTGTGGGGAAAATCAAACTCCGACATGATACAAGTTGCAAGATCACCCAGCTAGCCTATGATGGGCTGTCACTAGATAGGCTTAACTGTCAACTTTCCCATGGCTGCGTCGTTCTCAGCCCGAGCTACACTCAAGAGTACACGATCAATGGAGCGCTATGGGGAAAATTAAACTCCTGCTTGATAGAAGTTGCCGAGTAAACGATCAATGAAACTCTATGGGGAAAATCCAACTCCGGCATGATACAAGTTGCAAGATCACCCAGCTAGCCTATGATGGGCTGTCACTAGATAGGCTTAACTGTCAACTTTCCCATGGCTGCGACCTTCTCAGCCAGAGCTACACTCGAGAATACACGATCAATGAAACCCTATGGGGAAAATCAAACTCCGACATGATACAAGTTGCAAGATCACCCAGCTAGCCTATGATGGGCTGTCACTAGATAGGCTTAACTGTCAACTTTCCCATGGCTGCGTCGTTCTCAGCCCGAGCTACACTCAAGAGTACACGATCAATGAAGCGCTATGGGGAAAATTAAACTCCTGCTTGATAGAAGTTGCCGAGTAAACGATCAATGAAACTCTATGGGGAAAATCCAACTCCGGCATGATACAAGTTGCAAGATCACCCAGCTAGCCTATGATGGGCTGTCACTAGATAGGCTTAACTGTCAACTTTCCCATGGCTGGGACCTTCTCAGCCAGAGCTACACTCAAGAATACACGATCAATGAAACCCCTATGGGGAAAATCAAACTCCGACATGATACAAGTTGCAAGATCACCCAGCTAGCCTATGATGGGCTGTCACTAGATAGGCTTAACTGTCAACTTTCCCATGGCTGCGACCTTCTCAGCCAGAGCTACACTCAAGAATACACGATCAATGAAACCCTATGGGGAAAATCAAACTCCGACATGATACAAGTTGCAAGATCACCCAGCTAGCCTATGATGGGCTGTCACTAGATAGGCTTAACTGTCAACTTTCCCATGGCTGCGACCTTCTCAGCCAGAGCTACACTCAAGAATACACGATCAATGAAACCCTATGGGGAAAATCAAACTCCGACATGATACAAGTTGCAAGATCACCCAGCTAGCCTATGATGGGCTGTCACTAGATAGGCTTAACTGTCAACTTTCCCATGGCTGCGTCGTTCTCAGCCCGAGCTACACTCAAGAGTACACGATCAATGAAGCGCTATGGGGAAAATTAAACTCCTGCTTGATAGAAGTTGCCAAGTAAACGATCAATGAAACTCTATGGGGAAAATCCAACTCCGGCATGATACAAGTTGCAAGATCACCCAGCTAGCCTATGATGGGCTGTCACTAGATAGGCTTAACTGTCAACTTTCCCATGGCTGGGACCTTCTCAGCCAGAGCTACACTCAAGAATACACGATCAATGAAACCCCTATGGGGAAAATCAAACTCCGACATGATACAAGTTGCAAGATCACCCAGCTAGCCTATGATGGGCTGTCACTAGATAGGCTTAACTGTCAACTTTCCCATGGCTGCGACCTTCTCAGCCAGAGCTACACTCAAGAATACACGATCAATGAAACCCTATGGGGAAAATCAAACTCCGACATGATACAAGTTGCAAGATCACCCAGCTAGCCTATGATGGGCTGTCACTAGATAGGCTTAACTGTCAACTTTCCCATGGCTGCGACCTTCTCAGCCAGAGCTACACTCAAGAATACACGATCAATGAAACCCTATGGGGAAAATCAAACTCCGACATGATACAAGTTGCAAGATCACCCAGCTAGCCTATGATGGGCTGTCACTAGATAGGCTTAACTGTCAACTTTCCCATGGCTGCGTCGTTCTCAGCCCGAGCTACACTCAAGAGTACACGATCAATGAAGCGCTACGGGGAAAATTAAACTCCTGCTTGATAGAAGTTGCCGAGTAAACGATAAATGAAACCCTATGGGGAAAATCCAACTCCGGCATGATACAAGTTGCAAGATCACCCAGCTAGCCTATGATGGGCTGTCACTAGATAGGCTTAACTGTCAACTTTCCCATGGCTGCGACCTTCTCAGCCAGAGCTACACTCAAGAATACACGATCAATGAAACCCTATGGGGAAAATCAAACTCCGACATGATACAAGTTGCAAGATCACCCAGCTAGCCTATGATGGGCTGTCACTAGATAGGCTTAACTGTCAACTTTCCCATGGCTGCGACCTTCTCAGCCAGAGCTACACTCAAGAATACACGATCAATGAAACCCTATGGGGAAAATCAAACTCCGACATGATACAAGTTGCAAGATCACCCAGCTAGCCTATGATGGGCTGTCACTAGATAGGCTTAACTGTCAACTTTCCCATGGCTGCGACCTTCTCAGCCAGAGCTACACTCAAGAATACACGATCAATGAAACCCTATGGGGAAAATCAAACTCCGACATGATACAAGTTGCAAGATCACCCAGCTAGCCTATGATGGGCTGTCACTAGATAGGCTTAACTGTCAACTTTCCCATGGCTGCGTCGTTCTCAGCCCGAGCTACACTCAAGAGTACACGATCAATGAAGCGCTATGGGGAAAATTAAACTCCTGCTTGATAGAAGTTGCCAAGTAAACGATCAATGAAACTCTATGGGGAAAATCCAACTCCGGCATGATACAAGTTGCAAGATCACCCAGCTAGCCTATGATGGGCTGTCACTAGATAGGCTTAACTGTCAACTTTCCCATGGCTGCGACCGTCTCAGCCAGAGCTACACTCAAGAATACACGATCAATGAAACCCTATGGGGAAAATCAAACTCCGACATGATACAAGTTGCAAGATCACCCAGCTAGCCTATGATGGGCTGTCACTAGATAGGCTTAACTGTCAACTTTCCCATGGCTGCGACCTTCTCAGCCAGAGCTACACTCAAGAATACACGATCAATGAAACCCTATGGGGAAAATCAAACTCCGACATGATACAAGTTGCAAGATCACCCAGCTAGCCTATGATGGGCTGTCACTAGATAGGCTTAACTGTCAACTTTCCCATGGCTGCGTCGTTCTCAGCCCGAGCTACACTCAAGAGTACACGATCAATGAAGCGCTATGGGGAAAATTAAACTCCTGCTTGATAGAAGTTGCCAAGTAAACGATCAATGAAACTCTATGGGGAAAATCCAACTCCGGCATGATACAAGTTGCAAGATCACCCAGCTAGCCTATGATGGGCTGTCACTAGATAGGCTTAACTGTCAACTTTCCCATGGCTGCGACCTTCTCAGCCAGAGCTACACTCAAGAATACACGATCAATGAAACCCTATGGGGAAAATCAAACTCCGACATGATACAAGTTGCAAGATCACCCAGCTAGCCTATGATGGGCTGTCACTAGATAGGCTTAACTGTCAACTTTCCCATGGCTGCGTCGTTCTCAGCCCGAGCTACACTCAAGAGTACACGATCAATGAAGCGCTATGGGGAAAATTAAACTCCTGCTTGATAGAAGTTGCCGAGTAAACGATCAATGAAACTCTATGGGGAAAATCCAACTCCGGCATGATACAAGTTGCAAGATCACCCAGCTAGCCTATGATGGGCTGTCACTAGATAGGCTTAACTGTCAACTTTCCCATGGCTGGGACCTTCTCAGCCAGAGCTACACTCAAGAATACACGATCAATGAAACCCTATGGGGAAAATCAAACTCCGACATGATACAAGTTGCAAGATCACCCAGCTAGCCTATGATGGGCTGTCACTAGATAGGCTTAACTGTCAACTTTCCCATGGCTGCGTCGTTCTCAGCCCGAGCTACACTCAAGAGTACACGATCAATGAAGCGCTACGGGGAAAATTAAACTCCTGCTTGATAGAAGTTGCCGAGTAAACGATAAATGAAACCCTATGGGGAAAATCCAACTCCGGCATGATACAAGTTGCAAGATCACCCAGCTAGCCTATGATGGGCTGTCACTAGATAGGCTTAACTGTCAACTTTCCCATGGCTGCGACCTTCTCAGCCAGAGCTACACTCAAGAATACACGATCAATGAAACCCTATGGGGAAAATCAAACTCCGACATGATACAAGTTGCAAGATCACCCAGCTAGCCTATGATGGGCTGTCACTAGATATGCTTAACTGTCAACTTTCCCATGGCTGCGTCGTTCTCAGCCCGAGCTACACTCAAGAGTACACGATCAATGAAGCGCTATGGGGAAAATTAAACTCCTGCTTGATAGAAGTTGCCGAGTAAACGATCAATGAAACTCTATGGGAAAATCCAACTCCGGCATGATACAAGTTGCAAGATCACCCAGCTAGCCTATGATGGGCTGTCACTAGATAGGCTTAACTGTCAACTTTCCCATGGCTGCGACCTTCTCAGCCAGAGCTACACTCAAGAATACACGATCAATGAAACCCTATGGGGAAAATCAAACTCCGACATGATACAAGTTGCAAGATCACCCAGCTAGCCTATGATGGGCTGTCACTAGATAGGCTTAACTGTCAACTTTCCCATGGCTGCGACCTTCTCAGACAGAGCTACACTCAAGAATACACGATCAATGAAACCCTATGGGGAAAATCAAACTCCGACATGATACAAGTTGCAAGATCACCCAGCTAGCCTATGATGGGCTGTCACTAGATAGGCTTAACTGTCAACTTTCCCATGGCTGCGTCGTTCTCAGCCCGAGCTACACTCAAGAGTACACGATCAATGAAGCGCTATGGGGAAAATTAAACTCCTGCTTGATAGAAGTTGCCGAGTAAACGATCAATGAAACTCTATGGGGAAAATCCATCTCCGGCATGATACAAGTTGCAAGATCACCCAGCTAGCCTATGATGGGCTGTCACTAGATAGGCTTAACTGTCAACTTTCCCATGGCTGGGACCTTCTCAGCCAGAGCTACACTCAAGAATACACGATCAATGAAACCCTATGGGGAAAATCAAACTCCGACATGATACAAGTTGCAAGATCACCCAGCTAGCCTATGATGGGCTGTCACTAGATAGGCTTAACTGTCAACTTTCCCATGGCTGCGTCGTTCTCAGCCCGAGCTACACTCAAGAGTACACGATCAATGAAGCGCTATGGGGAAAATTAAACTCCTGCTTGATAGAAGTTGCCGAGTAAACGATCAATGAAACTCTATGGGGAAAATCCAACTCCGGCATGATACAAGTTGCAAGATCACCCAGCTAGCCTATGATGGGCTGTCACTAGATAGGCTTAACTGTCAACTTTCCCATGGCTGGGACCTTCTCAGCCAGAGCTACACTCAAGAATACACGATCAATGAAACCCCTATGGGGAAAATCAAACTCCGACATGATACAAGTTGCAAGATCACCCAGCTAGCCTATGATGGGCTGTCACTAGATAGGCTTAACTGTCAACTTTCCCATGGCTGCGACCTTCTCAGCCAGAGCTACACTCAAGAATACACGATCAATGAAACCCTATGGGGAAAATCAAACTCCGACATGATACAAGTTGCAAGATCAACCAGCTAGCCTATGATGGGCTGTCACTAGATAGGCTTAACTGTCAACTTTCCCATGGCTGCGACCTTCTCAGCCAGAGCTACACTCAAGAATACACGATCAATGAAACCCTATGGGGAAAATCAAACTCCGACATGATACAAGTTGCAAGATCACCCAGCTAGCCTATGATGGGCTGTCACTAGATAGGCTTAACTGTCAACTTTCCCATGGCTGCGTCGTTCTCAGCCCGAGCTACACTCAAGAGTACACGATCAATGAAGCGCTACGGGGAAAATTAAACTCCTGCTTGATAGAAGTTGCCGAGTAAACGATAAATGAAACCCTATGGGGAAAATCCAACTCCGGCATGATACAAGTTGCAAGATCACCCAGCTAGCCTATGATGGGCTGTCACTAGATAGGCTTAACTGTCAACTTTCCCATGGCTGCGACCTTCTCAGCCAGAGCTACACTCAAGAATACACGATCAATGAAACCCTATGGGGAAAATCAAACTCCGACATGATACAAGTTGCAAGATCACCCAGCTAGCCTATGATGGGCTGTCACTAGATAGGCTTAACTGTCAACTTTCCCATGGCTGCGACCTTCTCAGCCAGAGCTACACTCGAGAATACACGATCAATGAAACCCTATGGGGAAAATCAAACTCCGACATGATACAAGTTGCAAGATCACCCAGCTAGCCTATGATGGGCTGTCACTAGATAGGCTTAACTGTCAACTTTCCCATGGCTGCGTCGTTCTCAGCCCGAGCTACACTCAAGAGTACACGATCAATGAAGCGCTATGGGGAAAATTAAACTCCTGCTTGATAGAAGTTGCCGAGTAAACGATCAATGAAACTCTATGGGGAAAATCCAACTCCGGCATGATACAAGTTGCAAGATCACCCAGCTAGCCTATGATGGGCTGTCACTAGATAGGCTTAACTGTCAACTTTCCCATGGCTGGGACCTTCTCAGCCAGAGCTACACTCAAGAATACACGATCAATGAAACCCCTATGGGGAAAATCAAACTCCGACATGATACAAGTTGCAAGATCACCCAGCTAGCCTATGATGGGCTGTCACTAGATAGGCTTAACTGTCAACTTTCCCATGGCTGCGACCTTCTCAGCCAGAGCTACACTCAAGAATACACGATCAATGAAACCCTATGGGGAAAATCAAACTCCGACATGATACAAGTTGCAAGATCACCCAGCTAGCCTATGATGGGCTGTCACTAGATAGGCTTAACTGTCAACTTTCCCATGGCTGCGACCTTCTCAGCCAGAGCTACACTCAAGAATACACGATCAATGAAACCCTATGGGGAAAATCAAACTCCGACATGATACAAGTTGCAAGATCACCCAGCTAGCCTATGATGGGCTGTCACTAGATAGGCTTAACTGTCAACTTTCCCATGGCTGCGTCGTTCTCAGCCCGAGCTACACTCAAGAGTACACGATCAATGAAGCGCTATGGGGAAAATTAAACTCCTGCTTGATAGAAGTTGCCAAGTAAACGATCAATGAAACTCTATGGGGAAAATCCAACTCCGGCATGATACAAGTTGCAAGATCACCCAGCTAGCCTATGATGGGCTGTCACTAGATAGGCTTAACTGTCAACTTTCCCATGGCTGCGACCGTCTCAGCCAGAGCTACACTCAAGAATACACGATCAATGAAACCCTATGGGGAAAATCAAACTCCGACATGATACAAGTTGCAAGATCACCCAGCTAGCCTATGATGGGCTGTCACTAGATAGGCTTAACTGTCAACTTTCCCATGGCTGCGACCTTCTCAGCCAGAGCTACACTCAAGAATACACGATCAATGAAACCCTATGGGGAAAATCAAACTCCGACATGATACAAGTTGCAAGATCACCCAGCTAGCCTATGATGGGCTGTCACTAGATAGGCTTAACTGTCAACTTTCCCATGGCTGCGTCGTTCTCAGCCCGAGCTACACTCAAGAGTACACGATCAATGAAGCGCTATGGGGAAAATTAAACTCCTGCTTGATAGAAGTTGCCGAGTAAACGATCAATGAAACTCTATGGGGAAAATCCAACTCCGGCATGATACAAGTTGCAAGATCACCCAGCTAGCCTATGATGGGCTGTCACTAGATAGGCTTAACTGTCAACTTTCCCATGGCTGCGACCTTCTCAGCCAGAGCTACACTCAAGAATACACGATCAATGAAACCCTATGGGGAAAATCAAACTCCGACATGATACAAGTTGCAAGATCACCCAGCTAGCCTATGATGGGCTGTCACTAGATAGGCTTAACTGTCAACTTTCCCATGGCTGCGACCTTCTCAGCCAGAGCTACACTCAAGAATACACGATCAATGAAACCCTATGGGGAAAATCAAACTCCGACATGATACAAGTTGCAAGATCACCCAGCTAGCCTATGATGGGCTGTCACTAGATAGGCTTAACTGTCAACTTTCCCATGGCTGCGTCGT
Organism: Leptodactylus fuscus; assembly: GCF_031893055.1. Taxonomy (NCBI): domain Eukaryota; kingdom Metazoa; phylum Chordata; class Amphibia; order Anura; family Leptodactylidae; genus Leptodactylus; species Leptodactylus fuscus. Next base: position 40,299 of record NW_027439834.1, read on the forward strand.
TCTCAGCCCGAGCTACACTCAAGAGTACACGATCAATGAAGCGCTATGGGGAAAATTAAACTCCTGCTTGATAGAAGTTGCCAAGTAAACGATCAATGAAACTCTATGGGGAAAATCCAACTCCGGCATGATACAAGTTGCAAGATCACCCAGCTAGCCTATGATGGGCTGTCACTAGATAGGCTTAACTGTCAACTTTCCCATGGCTGCGACCGTCTCAGCCAGAGCTACACTCAAGAATACACGATCAATGAAACCCTATGGGGAAAATCAAACTCCGACATGATACAAGTTGCAAGATCACCCAGCTAGCCTATGATGGGCTGTCACTAGATAGGCTTAACTGTCAACTTTCCCATGGCTGCGACCTTCTCAGCCAGAGCTACACTCAAGAATACACGATCAATGAAACCCTATGGGGAAAATCAAACTCCGACATGATACAAGTTGCAAGATCACCCAGCTAGCCTATGATGGGCTGTCACTAGATAGGCTTAACTGTCAACTTTCCCATGGCTGCGTCGTTCTCAGCCCGAGCTACACTCAAGAGTACACGATCAATGAAGCGCTATGGGGAAAATTAAACTCCTGCTTGATAGAAGTTGCCGAGTAAACGATCAATGAAACTCTATGGGGAAAATCCAACTCCGGCATGATACAAGTTGCAAGATCACCCAGCTAGCCTATGATGGGCTGTCACTAGATAGGCTTAACTGTCAACTTTCCCATGGCTGGGACCTTCTCAGCCAGAGCTACACTCAAGAATACACGATCAATGAAACCCTATGGGGAAAATCAAACTCCGACATGATACAAGTTGCAAGATCACCCAGCTAGCCTATGATGGGCTGTCACTAGATAGGCTTAACTGTCAACTTTCCCATGGCTGCGTCGTTCTCAGCCCGAGCTACACTCAAGAGTACACGATCAATGAAGCGCTACGGGGAAAATTAAACTCCTGCTTGATAGAAGTTGCCGAGTAAACGATAAATGAAACCCTATGGGGAAAATCCAACTCCGGCATGATACAAGTTGCAAGATCACCCAGCTAGCCTATGATGGGCTGTCACTAGATAGGCTTAACTGTCAACTTTCCCATGGCTGCGACCTTCTCAGCCAGAGCTACACTCAAGAATACACGATCAATGAAACCCTATGGGGAAAATCAAACTCCGACATGATACAAGTTGCAAGATCACCCAGCTAGCCTATGATGGGCTGTCACTAGATATGCTTAACTGTCAACTTTCCCATGGCTGCGTCGTTCTCAGCCCGAGCTACACTCAAGAGTACACGATCAATGAAGCGCTATGGGGAAAATTAAACTCCTGCTTGATAGAAGTTGCCGAGTAAACGATCAATGAAACTCTATGGGGAAAATCCAACTCCGGCATGATACAAGTTGCAAGATCACCCAGCTAGCCTATGATGGGCTGTCACTAGATAGGCTTAACTGTCAACTTTCCCATGGCTGCGACCTTCTCAGCCAGAGCTACACTCAAGAATACACGATCAATGAAACCCTATGGGGAAAATCAAACTCCGACATGATACAAGTTGCAAGATCACCCAGCTAGCCTATGATGGGCTGTCACTAGATAGGCTTAACTGTCAACTTTCCCATGGCTGCGACCTTCTCAGACAGAGCTACACTCAAGAATACACGATCAATGAAACCCTATGGGGAAAATCAAACTCCGACATGATACAAGTTGCAAGATCACCCAGCTAGCCTATGATGGGCTGTCACTAGATAGGCTTAACTGTCAACTTTCCCATGGCTGCGTCGTTCTCAGCCCGAGCTACACTCAAGAGTACACGATCAATGAAGCGCTATGGGGAAAATTAAACTCCTGCTTGATAGAAGTTGCCGAGTAAACGATCAATGAAACTCTATGGGGAAAATCCATCTCCGGCATGATACAAGTTGCAAGATCACCCAGCTAGCCTATGATGGGCTGTCACTAGATAGGCTTAACTGTCAACTTTCCCATGGCTGGGACCTTCTCAGCCAGAGCTACACTCAAGAATACACGATCAATGAAACCCTATGGGGAAAATCAAACTCCGACATGATACAAGTTGCAAGATCACCCAGCTAGCCTATGATGGGCTGTCACTAGATAGGCTTAACTGTCAACTTTCCCATGGCTGCGTCGTTCTCAGCCCGAGCTACACTCAAGAGTACACGATCAATGAAGCGCTATGGGGAAAATTAAACTCCTGCTTGATAGAAGTTGCCGAGTAAACGATCAATGAAACTCTATGGGGAAAATCCAACTCCGGCATGATACAAGTTGCAAGATCACCCAGCTAGCCTATGATGGGCTGTCACTAGATAGGCTTAACTGTCAACTTTCCCATGGCTGGGACCTTCTCAGCCAGAGCTACACTCAAGAATACACGATCAATGAAACCCCTATGGGGAAAATCAAACTCCGACATGATACAAGTTGCAAGATCACCCAGCTAGCCTATGATGGGCTGTCACTAGATAGGCTTAACTGTCAACTTTCCCATGGCTGCGACCTTCTCAGCCAGAGCTACACTCAAGAATACACGATCAATGAAACCCTATGGGGAAAATCAAACTCCGACATGATACAAGTTGCAAGATCAACCAGCTAGCCTATGATGGGCTGTCACTAGATAGGCTTAACTGTCAACTTTCCCATGGCTGCGACCTTCTCAGCCAGAGCTACACTCAAGAATACACGATCAATGAAACCCTATGGGGAAAATCAAACTCCGACATGATACAAGTTGCAAGATCACCCAGCTAGCCTATGATGGGCTGTCACTAGATAGGCTTAACTGTCAACTTTCCCATGGCTGCGTCGTTCTCAGCCCGAGCTACACTCAAGAGTACACGATCAATGAAGCGCTACGGGGAAAATTAAACTCCTGCTTGATAGAAGTTGCCGAGTAAACGATAAATGAAACCCTATGGGGAAAATCCAACTCCGGCATGATACAAGTTGCAAGATCACCCAGCTAGCCTATGATGGGCTGTCACTAGATAGGCTTAACTGTCAACTTTCCCATGGCTGCGACCTTCTCAGCCAGAGCTACACTCAAGAATACACGATCAATGAAACCCTATGGGGAAAATCAAACTCCGACATGATACAAGTTGCAAGATCACCCAGCTAGCCTATGATGGGCTGTCACTAGATAGGCTTAACTGTCAACTTTCCCATGGCTGCGACCTTCTCAGCCAGAGCTACACTCAAGAATACACGATCAATGAAACCCTATGGA
>NW_027439835.1:0-43344 GCF_031893055.1 Leptodactylus fuscus
TAGTGTTATACACAGCACCCCCTAATAGTTTAATACACAGCACCCCCCTAATAGTTTTATACACAGCACCCCCCTAATAGTGTTATACACAGCACCCCCCTAATAGTTTAATACACAGCACCCCCCTAATAGTTTAATACACAGCACCCCCCTAATAGTTTAATACACAGCACCCCCCTAATAATTTAATACACAGCACCCCCCTAATAGTGTTATACACAGCACCCCCCTAATAGTTTAATACATAGCACCCCCCTAATAGTTTAATACACAGCACCCCCCTAATAATTTAATACACAGCACCCCCCTAATAGTGTTATACACAGCACCCCCCTAATAGCGTTATACACAGCACCTCCCTAATAGTGTTATACACAGCACCCCCCTAATAGTTTAATACACAGCACCCCCAATAGTGTTATACACAGCACCCCAATAATAGTGTTATACACAGCACCCCCCTAATATTTTAATACACAGCGCCCCCCTAATAGTGTTATACACAGCACCCCCCTAATAGTTTAATACACAGCACCCCCCTAATAGTTTAATACACAGCACCCCCCTAATAGTTTTATACACAGCACCCCCTAATAGTGTTATACACAGCACCCCCCTAATAGTTTAATACACAGCACCCCCCTAATAGTTTAATACACAGCACCCCCCTAATAATTTAATACACAGCACCCCCCTAATAGTTTAATACACAGCACCCCCCTAATAGTTTAATACACAGCACCCCCCTAATAGTTTAATACACAGCACCCCCTAATAGTTTAATACACAGCGACCCCCTAATAGTTTAATACACAGCACCCCCCTAATAGTTTAATACACAGCACCCCCCTAATAATTTAATACACAGCACCCCCCTGATAGTGTTATACAGAGCACCCCCCTAATAGTGTTATACACAGCACCTCCCTAATAGTGTTATACACAGCACCCCCCTAATATTTTAATACACAGCACCCCCCTAATAGTGTTATACACAGCACCCCCCTAATAGTGTTATACACAGCACCCCCCTAATAGTGTTATACACAGCACCCCAATAATAGTGTTATACACAGCACCCCCCTAATATTTTAATACACAGCGCCCCCCTAATAGTGTTATACACAGCACCCCCCCTAATAGTGTTATACACAGCACCCCCCTAATAGTTTAATAAACAGCACCCCAATAATAGTGTTATACACAGCACCCCCCTCATAGTTTAATACACAGCACCCCCTAATAGTGTTATACACAGCACCCCCCTAATAGTGTTATACACAGCACCCCCCTAATAGTGTTATACACAGCACCTCCCTAATAGTGTTATACACAGCACCCCCCTAATAATTTAATACACAGCACCCCCCTAATAGTGTTATACACAGCACCCCCCTAATAGTGTTATACACAGCACCCCCCTAATAATTTAATACACAGCACCCCCCTAATAGTTTAATACACAGCACCCACCTAATAGTGTTATACACAGCACCCCCCTAATAGTGTTATACACAGCACCCCCCTAATAGTTTAATAAACAGCACCCCAATAATAGTGTTATACACTGCACCCCCCTAATAGTTTAATACACAGCACCCCCCTAATAGTGTTATACACAGCACCCCCCTAATAGTTTAATACACATCATCCCCCTAATACTGTTATACACAGCACCCCCCTAATATTTAATACACAGCACCCCCCTAAAAGTTTAATACACAGCATCCCCCTAATAGTGTTATAAACAGCACTCCCCTAATAGTATTATACACAGCACCCCCTAATAGTTTAATACACAGCACCCCCCTAATAGTGTTATACACAGCACCCCCCCTAATAGTTTAATACACAGCACCCCCCTAATAGTTTAATAAACAGCACCCCCCTAATAGTTTAATACACAGCACCCCCCTAATAATTTAATACACAGCACCCCCCTAATAGTGTTATACACAGCACCCCCCTAATAGTTTAATACACAGCACCCCCCTAATAGTTTAATACACAGCACCCCCCTAATAATTTAATACACAGCACCCCCCTAATAGTGTTATACACAGCACCCCCCTAATAGTGTTATACACAGCACCTCCCTAATAGTGTTATACACAGCACCCCCCTAATAGTTTAATACACAGCACCCCCCAATAGTGTTATACACAGCACCCCAATAATAGTGTTATACACAGCACCCCCCTAATATTTTAATACACAGCGCCCCCCTAATAGTGTTATACACAGCACCCCCCTAATAGTTTAATACACAGCACCCCCCTAATAGTTTTATACACAGCACCCCCCTAATAGTGTTATACACAGCACCCCGCTAATAGTGTTATACACAGCACCTCCCTAATAGTGTTATACACAGCACCCCCCTAATAGTTTCATACACAGCACCCCCCAATAGTGTTATACACAGCACCCCAATAATAGTGTTATACACAGCACCCCCCTAATATTTTAATACACAGCGCCCCCCTAATAGTGTTATACACAGCACCCCCTAATAGTTTAATACACAGCACCCCCCTAATAGTTTAATACACAGCACCCCCTAATAGTGTTATACACAGCACCCCCCTAATAGTTTAATACACAGCACCCCCCTAATACTGTTATACACAGCACCCCCCTAATACTGTTATACACAGCACCCCCATAATAGTGTTATACACAGCACCCCCCTAATAATTTAATACACAGCACCCCCCTAATAGTGTTATACACAGCACCCCAATAATATTGTTATACTCAGCACCCCAATATTTTAATACACAGCGCCCCCTAATAGTGTTATACACAGCACCCCCCTAATAGTGTTATACACAGCACCACCCTAATAATTTAATACACAGCACCCCCCTAATAGTTTAATACACAGCACCCCCCTAATAGTGTTATACACAGCACCCCCTAATAGTGTTATACACAGCACCCCCCTAATAATTTAATACACAGCACCCCCCTAATAATTTAATACACAGCACCCCCCTAATAGTTTAATACACAGCACCCCCCTAATAGTGTTATACACAGCACCCCCTAATAGTGTTATACACAGCACCCCCCTAATAATTTAATACACAGCACCCCCCTAATAATTTAATACACAGCACCCCCCTAATAGTTTAAGACACAGCATCCCCCTAATAGTGTTATACACAGCACCCCCCTAATAGTTTAATACACAGCACCCCCCTAGTAGTGTTATACACAGCACCCCCCTAATAATTTAATACACAGCACCCACCTAATAGTTTAATACACAGCACCCCCCTAATAGTTTAATACACAGCACCCCCCTAATAGTGTTATACACAGCACCCCCCTAATAATTTAATACACAGCACCCCCTAATAGTGTTATACACAGCACACCCCTAATAGTGTTATACACAGCACCCCCAAAATAGTTTAATACACAGCACCCCCCTAATAGTGTTATACACAGCACCCCCCTAATAGTGTTATACACAGCATCCCCCTAATAATTTAATACACAGCACCCCCTAATAGTGTTATAAACAGCACCCCAATAATAGTGTTATACACAGCACCCCCCTAACAGTTTAATACACAGCACCCCCCTAAAAGTGTTATACACAGCACCCCCCTAATAGTGTTATACACAGCACCCCCCTAATACTGTTATACACAGCACCCCCCTAATAGTGTTATACACAGCACCCCCCTAATAATTTAATACACAGCACCCCCCTAATAGTGTTATACACAGCACCCCAATAATAGTGTTATACACAGCACCCCAATATTTTAATACACAGCTCCCCCTAATAGTGTTATACACAGCACCCCCCTAATAGTGTTATACACAGCACCCCCTTAATAATTTAATACACAGCACCCCCCTAATAGTTTAATACACAGCACCCACCTAATAGTGTTATACACAGCACCCCCCTAATAATTTAATACACAGCACACCCCTAATAGTGTTATACACAGCACCCCCCTAATAGTGTTATACACAGCACCTCCCTAATAGTGTTATACACAGCACCCCCCTAATAGTATAATACACAGCACCCCCCAATAGTGTTATACACAGCACCCCAATATTAGTGTTATACACAGCACCCCCCTAATATTTTAATACACAGCGCCCCCTAATAGTGTTATACACAGCACCCCCCTAATAGTTTAATACACAGCACCCCCCTAATAGTTTAATACACAGCACCCCCCTAATAGTTTAATACACAGCACCCCCTAATAGTGTTATACACAGCACCCCCCTAATAGTTTAATACACAGCACCCCCCTAATACTGTTATAAACAGCACCCCCCTAATACTGTTATACACAGCACCCCCCTAATACTGTTATACACAGCACCCCCCTAATAGTGTTATACACAGCACCCCCCTAATAGTTTAATAAACAGCACCTCAATAATAGTGTTATACACAGCACCCCCCTAATAGTTTAATACACAGCACCCTCCTAATAGTGTTATACACAGCACCCCCCTAATAGTTTAATACACAGCACCCTCCTAATACTGTTATACACAGCACTTCCCTAATAATTTAATACACAGCACCCCCCTAATAGTTTAATACACAGCATCCCCCTAATAGTGTTATAAACAGCAGCCCCCTAATAGTGTTATACACAGCACCCCTAATAGTTTAATACACAGCACCCCCCTAATAGTTTTATACACAGCACCCCCCTAATAGTGTTATACACAGCACCCCCCTAATAGTTTAATACACAGCACCCCCCTAATAGTTTAATACACAGCACCCCCCTAATAGTTTAATACACAGCACCCCCCTAATAATTTAATACACAGCACCCCCCTAATAGTGTTATACACAGCACCCCCCTAATAGTTTAATACACAGCACCGCCCTAATAGTTTAATACACAGCACCCCCCTAATAATTTAATACACAGCACCCCCCTAATAGTGTTATACACAGCACCCCCCTAATAGTTTAATACACAGCACCCCCCTAATAGTTTAATACACAGCACCCCCCTAATAATTTAATACACAGCACCCCCCTAATAGTGTTATACACAGCACCCCCTAATAGTGTTATACACAGCACCCCCCTAATAGTTTAATACACAGCACCCCCCTAATACTGTTATAAACAGCACCCCCCTAATACTGTTATACACAGCACCCCCTAATACTGTTATACACAGCACCCCCCTAATATTGTTATACACAGCACCCCCCTAATAGTTTAATAAACAGCACCCCAATAATAGTGTTATACACAGCACCCCCCTAATAGTTTAATACACAGCACCCTCCTAATAGTGTTATACACAGCACCCCCCTAATAGTTTAATACACAGCACCCCCCTAATACTGTTATACACAGCACCCCCCTAATAATTTAATACACAGCACCCCCCTAATAGTTTAATACACAGCATCCCCCTAATAGTGTTATAAACAGCACCCCCCTAATAGTGTTATACACAGCACCCCCTAATAGTTTAATACACAGCACCCCCCTAATAGTTTTATACACAGCACCCCCCTAATGGTGTTATACACAGCACCCCCCTAATAGTTTAATACACAGCACCCCCCTAATAGTTTAATACACAGCACCCCCTAATAGTTTAATACACAGCACCCCCCTAATAATTTAATACACAGCACCCCCCTAATAGTGTTATACACAGCACCCCCCTAATAGTTTAATACACAGCACCCCCCTAATAGTTTAATACACAGCACCCCCCTAATAATTTAATGCACAGCACCCCCCTAATAGTGTTATACACAGCACCCCCTAATAGTGTTATACACAGCACCCCCCTAATAGTTTAATACACAGCACCCCCCTAATACTGTTATACACAGCACCCCCCTAATAGTGTTATACACAGCACCCCCCTACTAATTTAATACACATCACCCCCCTAATAGTGTTATACACAGCACCCCAATAATATTGTTAAACTCAGCACCCCAATATTTTAATACACAGCGCCCCCTAATAGTGTTATACACATCACCCCCCTAATAGTGTTATACACAGCACCCCCCTAATAATTTAATACACAGCACCCCCCTAATAGTTTAATACACAGCACCCCCCTAATAGTGTTATACACAGCACCCGCTAATAGTGTTATACACAGCACCCCCCTAATAGTTTAATAAACAGCACCCCAATAATAGTGTTATACACAGCACCCCCCTAATAGTTTAATACACAGCACCCCCCTAATAGTGTTATACACAGCACCCCCCTAATAGTGTTATACACAGCACCCCCCTAATAGTGTTATACACAGCACCCCAATAATAGTGTTATACACAGCACCCCCCTAATATTTTAATACACAGCGCCCCCCTAATAGTGTTATACACAGCACCCCCCCTAATAGTGTTATACACAGCACCCCCTAATAGTTTAATAAACAGCACCCTAATAATAGTGTTATACACAGCACCCCCCTAATAGTTTAATACACAGCACCCCCCTAATAGTGTTATACACAGCACACCCCTAATAGTGTTATACACAGCACCCCCCTAATAGTGTTATACACAGCACCTCCCTAATAGTGTTATACACAGCACCCCCCTAATAATTTAATACACAGCACCCCCCTAATATTGTTATACACAGCACCCCCCTAATAGTGTTATACACAGCACCCCCCTAATAATTTAATACACAGCACCCCCCTAATAGTTTAATACACAGCACCCACCTAATAGTGCTATACACAGCACCCCCCTAATAGTGTTATACACAGCACCCCCTAATAGTTTAATAAACAGCACCCCAATAATAGTGTTATACACAGCACCCTCCTAATAGTTTAATACACAGCACCCCCCTAATACTGTTATACACAGCACCCCCCTAATAATTTAATACACAGCACCCCCCTAATAGTTTAATACACAGCATCCCCCTAATAGTGTTATAAACAGCACCCCCCTAATAGTGTTATACACAGCACCCCCCTAATAGTTTAATACACAGCACCCCCCTAATAGTTTTATACACAGCACCCCCCTAATAGTGTTATACACAGCACCCCCCTAATAGTTTAATACACAGCACCCCCCTAATAGTTTAATACACAGCACCCCCCTAATAGTTTAATACACAGCACCCCCCTAATAATTTTATACACAGCACCCCCCTAATAGTTTAATACACAGCACCCCCAATAGTGTTATACACAGCACCCCAATAATAGTGTTATACACAGCACCCCCCTAATATTTTAATACACAGCGCCCCCCTAATAGTGTTATACACAGCACCCCCCTAATAGTTTAATACACAGCACCCCCCTAATAGTTTAATACACAGCACCCCCCTAATAGTTTAAGACACAGCATCCCCCTAATAGTGTTATAAACAGCACCCCCCTAATAGTGTTATACACAGCACCCCTCTAATAGTTTAATACACAGCACCCCCCTAATAGTTTTATACACAGCACCCCCCTAATAGTGTTATACACAGCACCCCCCTAATAGTTTAATACACAGCACCCCCCTAATAGTTTAATACACAGCACCCCCCTAATAGTTTAATACACAGCACCCCCCTAATAATTTAATACACAGCACCCCCCTAATAGTGTTATACACAGCACCCCCCTAATAGTTTAATACACAGCACCCCCCTAATAGTTTAATACACAGCACCCCCCTAATAATTTAATACACAGCACCCCTCTAATAGTGTTATACACAGCACCTCCCTAATAGTGTTATACACAGCACCCCCCTAATAGTTTAATACACAGCACCCCCCAATAGTGTTATACACAGCACCCCAATAATAGTGTTATACACAGCACCCCCCTAATATTTTAATACACAGCGCCCCACTAATAGTGTTATACACAGCACCCACCTAATATTTTAATACACAGCACCCCCCTAATAGTTTAATACACAGCACCCCCCTAATAGTTTAATACACAGCACCCCCTAATAGTGTTATACACAGCACCCCCCTAATAGTTTAATACACAGCACCCCCCTAATACTGTTATACACAGCACCCCCCTAATACTGTTATACGCAGCACCCCCCTAATAGTGTTATACACAGCAACCCCCTAATAATTTAATACACAGCACCCCCCTAATAGTGTTATACACAGCACCCCAATAATATTGTTATACTCAGCACCCCAATATTTTAATACACAGCGCCCCCTAATAGTGTTATACACAGCGCCCCTAATAGTGTTATACACAGCACCCCCCTAATAGTGTTATACACAACACCCCCCTAATAATTTAATACACAGCACCCCCCTAATAGTTTAATACACAGCACCCCCCTAATAGTGTTATACACAGCACCCCCTAATAGTTTAATACACAGCACCCCCCTAATAATTTAATACACAGCACCCCCCTAATAATTTAATACACAGCACCCCCCTAATAGTTTAAGACACAGCATCCCCCTAATAGTGTTATACACAGCACCCCCCTAATAGTTTAATACACAGCACCCCCTAATAGTGTTATACACAGTACCCCCCTAATAGTGTTATACACAGCACCCCCCTAATAATTTAATACACAGCACCCCCCTAATAGTTTAATACACAGCACCCCCCTAGTAGTGTTATACACAGCACCCCCCTAATAATTTAATACACAGCACCCACCTAATAGTTTAATACACAGCACCCCCCTAATAGTTTAATACACAGCACCCCCCTAATAGTGTTATACACAGCACCCCCCTAAAAATTTAATACACAGCACCCCCTAATAGTGTTATACACAGCACCCCCCTAATAGTGTTATACACAGCACCCCCCAAATAGTTTAATACACAGCACCCCCCTAATAGTGTTATACACAGCACCCCCCTAATAGTGTTATACACAGCACCCCCCTAATAGTTTAATACACAGCACCCCAATAATAGTGTTATACACAGCGCCCCCCTAACAGTTTAATACACAGCACCTCCCTAATAGTGTTATACACAGCACCCCCCTAATAGTGTTATACACAGCACCCCCCTAATACTGTTATACACAGCACCCCCTAATAGTGTTATACACAGCACCCCCTAATAATTTAATACACAGCACCCCCCCTAATAGTGTTATACACAGCACCCCAATAATAGTGTTATACACAGCACCCCAATATTTTAATACACAGCTCCCCCTAATAGTGTTATACACAGCACCCCCTAATAGTGTTATACACAGCACCCCCCTAATAATTTAATACACAGCACCCCCCTAATAGTTTAATACACAGCACCCCCCTAATAGTGTTATACACAGCACCCCCCTAATAGTGTTATACACAGCACCCCCTTAATAATTTAATACACAGCACCCCCCTAATAGTTTAATACACAGCACCCACCTAATAGTGTTATACACAGCACCCCCCTAATAGTTTAATAAACAGCACCCCAATAATAGTGTTATACACAGCACCCCCATAATAGTTTAATACACAGCACCCCACTAATAATGTTATACACAGCACCCCCCTAATAGTTTAATACACAGCACCCCCCTAATACTGTTATACACAGCTCCCCCCTAATAATTTAATACACAGCACCCCCCTAATAGTTTAATACACAGCATCGCCCTAATAGTGTTATAAACAGCACCCCCCTAATAGTGTTATACACAGCACCCCCCTAATAGTGTTATACACAGCACCTCCCTAATAGTGTTATACACAGCACCCCCCTAATAGTTTAATACACAGCACCCCCCAATAGTGTTATACACAGCACCCCAATAATAGTGTTATACACAGCACCCCCCTAATATTTTAATACACAGCGCCCCCTAATAGTGTTATACACAGCACCCCCCTAATAGTTTAATACACAGCACCCCCCTAATAGTTTAATACACAGCACCCCCCTAATAGTTTAATACACAGCACCCCCTAATAGTGTTATACACAGCACCCCCCTAATAGTTTAATACACAGCACCCCCCTAATACTGTTATAAACAGCACCCCCCTAATACTGTTATACACAGCACCCCCCTAATACTGTTATACACAGCACCCCCCTAATAGTGTTATACACAGCACCCCCCTACTAATTTAATACACATCACCCCCCTAATAGTGTTATACACAGCACCCCAATAATATTGTTAAACTCAGCACCCCAATATTTTAATACACAGCGCCCCCTAATAGTGTTATACACAGCACCCCCCTAATAGTGTTATACACAGCACCCCCCTAATAATTTAATACACAGCACCCCCCTAATAGTTTAATACACAGCACCCCACTAATAGTGTTATACACAGCACCCCCTAATAGTGTTATACACAGCACCCCCCTAATAGTGTTATACACAGCACCCCCCTAATAGTTTAATAAACAGCACCCCAATAATAGTGTTATACACAGCACCCCCCTAATAGTTTAATACACAGCACCCCCCTAATAGTGTTATACACAGCACCCCCCTAATAGTGTTATACACAGCACCCCCCTAATAGTGTTATACACAGCACCCCAATAATAGTGTTATACACAGCACCCCCCTAATATTTTAATACACAGCGCCCCCCTAATAGTGTTATACACAGCACCCCCCTAATAGTTTAATAAACAGCACCCTAATAATAGTGTTATACACAGCACCCCCCTAATAGTTTAATACACAGCACCTCCCTAATAGTGTTATACACAGCACACCCCTAATAGTGTTATACACAGCACCCCCCTAATAGTGTTATACACAGCACCTCCCTAATAGTGTTATACACAGCACCCCCCTAATAATTTAATACACAGCACCCCCCTAATATTGTTATACACAGCACCCCCCTAATAGTGTTATACACAGCACCCCCCTAATAATTTAATACACAGCACCCCCCTAATAGTTTAATACACAGCACCCACCTAATAGTGCTATACACAGCACCCCCCTAATAGTGTTATACACAGCACCCCCTAATAGTTTAATAAACAGCACCCCAATAATAGTGTTATACACAGCACCCTCCTAATAGTTTAATACACAGCACCCCCCTAATACTGTTATACACAGCACCCCCCTAATAATTTAATACACAGCACCCCCCTAATAGTTTAATACACAGCATTCCCCTAATAGTGTTATAAACAGCACCCCCCTAATAGTGTTATACACAGCACCCCCCTAATAGTTTAATACACAGCACCCCCCTAATAGTTTTATACACAGTACCCCCCTAATAGTGTTATACACAGCACCCCCCTAATAGTTTAATACAAAGCACCCCCCTAATAGTTTAATACACAGCACCCCCCTAATAGTTTTATACACAGTACCCCCCCTAATAGTGTTATACACAGCACCCCCCTAATAGTGTTATACACAGCACCCCCCTAATAGTTTAATAAACAGCACCCCAATAATAGTGTTATACACAGCACCCCCCTAATAGTTTAATACACAGCACCCCCCTAATAGTGTTATACACAGCACCCCCCTAATAGTGTTATACACAGCACCCCCCTAATAGTGTTATACACAGCACCCCCCTAATAGTGTTATACACAGCACCCCAATAATAGTGTTATACACAGCACCCCCCTAATATTTTAATACACAGCGCCCCCCTAATAGTGTTATACACAGCACCCCCCTAATAGTTTAATAAACAGCACCCTAATAATAGTGTTATACGCAGCACCCCCCTAATAGTTTAATACACAGCACCCCCCTAATAGTGTTATACACAGCACACCCCTAATAGTGTTATACACAGCACCCCCCTAATAGTGTTATACACAGCACCTCCCTAATAGTGTTATACACAGCACCCCCCTAATAATTTAATACACAGCACCCCCCTAATATTGTTATACACAGCACCCCCCTAATAGTGTTATACACAGCACCCCCCTAATAATTTAATACACAGCACCCCCCTAATAGTTTAATACACAGCACCCACCTAATAGTGCTATACACAGCACCCCCCTAATAGTGTTATACACAGCACCCCCTAATAGTTTAATAAACAGCACCCCAATAATAGTGTTATACACAGCACCCTCCTAATAGTTTAATACACAACACCCCCCTAATACTGTTATACACAGCACCCCCCTAATAATTTAATACACAGCACCCCCCTAATAGTTTAATACACAGCATTCCCCTAATAGTGTTATAAACAGCACCCCCCTAATAGTGTTATACACAGCACCCCCCTAATAGTTTAATACACAGCACCCCCCTAATAGTTTTATACACAGTACCCCCCTAATAGTGTTATACACAGCACCCCCCTAATAGTTTAATACACAGCACCCCCCTAATAGTTTAATACACAGCACCCCCCTAATAGTTTAATACACAGCACCCCCCTAATAGTTTTATACACAGCACCCCCCTAATAGTGTTATACACAGCACCCCCCTAATAGTTTAATACACAGCACCCCCCTAATAGTTTAATACACAGCACCCCCCTAATAATTTAATACACAGCACCCCCCTAATAGTGTTATACACAGCACCCCCCTAATAGTGTTATACACAGCACCTCCCTAATAGTGTTATACACAGCACCCCCCTAATAGTTTAATACACAGCACTCCCCAATAGTGTTATACACAGCACCCCAATAATAGTGTTATACACAGCACCCCCCTAATAGTTTAATACACAGCACCCCCCTAATAGTTTAATACACAGCACCCCCCTAATAGTTTAATACACAGCACCCCCTAATAGTGTTATACACATCACCCCCCCAATAGTTTAATACACAGCACCCCCCTAATACTGTTATACACAGCACCCCCCTAATAGTGTTATACACAGCACCCCCCTAATAGTGTTATACACAGCACCCCCCTAATAGTGTTATACACAGCACCCCCCTAATAATTTAATACACAGCACCCCCCTAATAGTGTTATACACAGCACCCCAATAATATTGTTATACTCAGCACCCCAATATTTTAATACACAGCGCCCCCTAATAGTGTTATACACAGCACCCCCCTAATAGTGTTATACACAGCACCCCCCTAATAATTTAATACACAGCACCCCCCTAATAGTTTAAGACACAGCATCCCCCTAATAGTGTTATACACAGCACCCCCCTAATAGTTTAATACACAGCACCCCCCTAATAGTGTTATACACAGTACCCCCCTAATAGTGTTATACACACCCCCTCCTAATAATTTAATACACAGAACCCCCCTAATAGTTTAATACACAGCACCCCCCTAATAGTTTAATACACAGCACCCCCCTAATAGTGTTATACACAGAATCCCCCTAATAATTTATTACACAGCACCCCCTAATAGTGTTATACACAGCACCCCCCTAATAGTGTTATACACAGCACCCCCCAAATAGTTTAATACACAGCACCCCCCTAATAGTGTTATACACAGCACCCCCTAATAGTTTAATACACAGCACCCCAATAATAGTGTTATACACAGCACCCCCCTAACAGTTTAATACACAACACCCCCCTAATAGTGTTATACACAGCACCCCCCTAATAGTGTTATACACAGCACCCCCCTAATAGTGTTATACACAGCACCCCCCTAATACTGTTATACACAGCACCCCCCTAATAGTGTTATACACAGCACCCCCCTAATAATTTAATACACAGCACCCCCCTAATAGTTTAATACACAGCACCCCCCTAATAGTGTTATACACAGCACCCCCCTAATAGTGTTATACACAGCACCCCCCTAATAGTTTAATAAACAGCACCCCAATAATAGTGTTATACACAGCACCCCCCTAATAGTTTAATACACAGCACCCCCCTAATAGTGTTATACACAGCACCCCCCTAATAGTGTTATACACAGCACCCCAATAATAGTGTTATACACAGCACCCCCCTAATATTTTAATACACAGCGCCCCCCTAATAGTGTTATACACAGCACCCCCCCTAATAGTGTTATACACAGCACCCCCCTAATAGTTTAATAAACAGCACCCCAATAATAGTGTTATACACAGCACCCCCCTAATAGTTTAATACACAGCACCCCCCTAATAGTGTTATACACAGCACCCCCCTAATAGTGTTATACACAGCACCCCCCTAATAGTGTTATACACAGCACCTCCCTAATAGTGTTATACACAGCACCCCCCTAATAATTTAATACACAGCAACCCCCTAATAGTGTTATACACAGCACCCCCCTAATAGTGTTATACACAGCACCCCCCTAATAATTTAATACACAGCACCCCCCTAATAGTTTAATACACAGCACCCACCTAATAGTGTTATACACAGCACCCCCCTAATAGTGTTATACACAGCACCCCCCTAATAGTTTAATAAACAGCACCCCAATAATAGTGTTATACACAGCACCCCCCTAATAGTTTAATACACAGCATCCTCCTAATAGTGTTATACACAGCACCCCCCTAATAGTTTAATACACAGCACCCCCCTAATACTGTTATACACAGCACCCCCCTAATAATTTAATACAAAGCACCCCCCTAATAGTTTAATACACAGCATCCCCCTAATAGTGTTATAAACAGCACCCCCCTAATAGTGTTATACACAGCACCCCCTAATAGTTTAATACACAGCACCCCCCTAATAGTGTTATACACAGCACCCCAATAATATTGTTAAACTCAGCACCCCAATATTTTAATACACAGCGCCCCCTAATAGTGTTATACACAGCACCCCCCTAATAGTGTTATACACAGCACCCCCCTAATAATTTAATACACAGCACCCCCCTAATAGTTTAATACACAGCACCCCCCTAATAGTGTTATACACAGCACCCCCTAATAGTGTTATACACAGCACCCCCCTAATAATTTAATACACAGCACCCCCTAATGGTTTAATACACAGCACCCCCCTAATAGTGTTATACACAGCACCCCCCTAATAGTGTTATACACAGCACCCCCCTAATAGTTTAATAAACAGCACCCCAATAATAGTGTTATACACAGCACCCCCCTAATAGTTTAATACACAGCACCCCCCTAATAGTGTTATACACAGCACCCCCCTAATAGTGTTATACACAGCACCCCCCTAATAGTGTTATACACAGCACCCCAATAATAGTGTTATACACAGCACCCCCCCTAATATTTTAATACACAGCGCCCCCCTAATAGTGTTATACACAGCACCCCCCCTAATAGTGTTATACACAGCACCCCCCTAATAGTTTAATAAACAGCACCCTAATAATAGTGTTATACACAGCACCCCCCTAATAGTTTAATACACAGCACCCCCCTAATAGTGTTATACACAGCACACCCCTAATAGTGTTATACACAGCACCCCCCTAATAATTTAATACACAGCACCCCCCTAATATTGTTATACACAGCACCCCCCTAATAGTGTTATACACAGCACCCCCCTAATAGTTTAATAAACAGCACCCTAATAATAGTGTTATACACAGCACCCCCCTAATAGTTTAATACACAGCACCCCCCTAATAGTGTTATACACAGCACACCCCTAATAGTGTTATACACAGCACCCCCCTAATAGTGTTATACACAGCACCTCCCTAATAGTGTTATACACAGCACCCCCCTAATAATTTAATACACAGCACCCCCCTAATATTGTTATACACAGCACCCCCCTAATAGTGTTATACACAGCACCCCCCTAATAATTTAATACACAGCACCCCCCTAATAGTTTAATACACAGCACCCACCTAATAGTGCTATACACAGCACCCCCCTAATAGTGTTATACACAGCACCCTCCTAATAGATTAATACACAGCACCCCCCTAATACTGTTATACACAGCACCCCCCTAATAATTTAATACACAGCACCCCCCTAATAGTTTAATACACAGCATCCCCCTAATAGTGTTATAAACAGCACCACCCTAATAGTGTTATACACAGCACCCCCCTAATAGTTTAATACACAGCACCCCCCTAATAGTTTAATACACAGCACCCCCCTAATAGTGTTATACACAACACCCCCCTAATAGTTTAATACACAGCACCCCCCTAATAGTTTAATACACAGCACCCCCCTAATAGTTTAATACACAGCACCCCCCTAATAATTTTATACACAGCACCCCCCTAATAGTGTTATACACAGCACCCCCCTAATAGTTTAATACACAGCACCCCCCTAATAGTTTAATACACAGCACCCCCCTAATAATTTAATACACAGCACCCCCCTAATAGTGTTATACACAGCACCCCCCTAATAGTGTTATACACAGCACCTCCCTAATAGTGTTATACACAGCACCCCCCTAATAGTTTAATACACAGCACTCCCCAATAGTGTTATACACAGCACCCCAATAATAGTGTTATACACAGCACCCCCCTAATATTTTAATACACAGCGCCCCCCTAATAGTGTTATACACAGCACCCCCCTAATAGTTTAATACACAGCACCCCCCTAATAGTTTAATACACAGCACCCCCCTAATAGTTTAATACACAGCACCCCCTAATAGTTTAATACACAGCACCCCCCTAATAATTTTATACACAGCACCCCCCTAATAGTGTTATACACAGCACCCCCCTAATAGTTTAATACACAGCACCCCCCTAATAGTTTAATACACAGCACCCCCCTAATAATTTAATACACAGCACCCCCCTAATATTGTTATACACAGCACCCCCCTAATAGTGTTATACACAGCACCTCCCTAATAGTGTTATACACAGCACCCCCCTAATAGTTTAATACACAGCACTCCCCAATAGTGTTATACACAGCACCCCAATAATAGTGTTATACACAGCACTCCCCTAATATTTTAATACACAGCGCTCCCCTAATAGTGTTATACACAGCACCCCCCTAATAGTTTAATACACAGCACCCCCCTAATAGTTTAATACACAGCACCCCCCTAATAGTTTAATACACAGCACCCCCTAATAGTGTTATACACATCACCCCCCTAATAGTTTAATACACAGCACCCCCCTAATAGTTTAATACACAGCACCCCCCTAATAGTTTAATACACAGCACCCCCCTAATAGTTTAATACACAGCACCCCCCTAATAATTTTATACACAGCACCCCCCTAATAGTGTTATACACAGCACCCCCCTAATAGTTTAATACACAGCACCCCCCTAATAGTTTAATACACAGCACCCCCCTAATAATTTAATACACAGCACCCCCCTAATAGTGTTATACACAGCACCCCCTAATAGTGTTATACACAGCACCCCCCTAATAATTTAATACACAGCACTCCCTAATAGTTTAATACACAGCACCCCCCTAATAGTGTTATACACAGCACCCCCCTAATAGTGTTATACACAGCACCCCCCTAATAGTTTAATAAACAGCACCCCAATAATAGTGTTATACACAGCACCCCCCTAATAGTTTAATACACAGCACCCCCCTAATAGTGTTATACACAGCACCCCCCTAATAGTGTTATACACAGCACCCCCCTAATAGTGTTATACACAGCACCCCAATAATAGTGTTATACACAGCACCCCCCTAATATTTTAATACACAGCGCCCCCCTAATAGTGTTATACACAGCACCCCCCCTAATAGTGTTATACACAGCACCCCCCTAATAGTTTAATAAACAGCACCCTAATAATAGTGTTATACACAGCACCCCCCTAATAGTTTAATACACAGCACCCCCCTAATAGTGTTATACACAGCACACCCCTAATAGTGTTATACACAGCACCCCCCTAATAGTGTTATACACAGCACCTCCCTAATAGTGTTATACACAGCACCCCCCTAATAATTTAATACACAGCACCCCCCTAATATTGTTATACACAGCACCCCCCTAATAGTGTTATACACAGCACCCCCCTAATAATTTAATACACAGCACCCCCTAATAGTTTAATACACAGCACCCACCTAATAGTGCTATACACAGCACCCCCCTAATAGTGTTATACACAGCACCCCCTAATAGTTTAATAAACAGCACCCCAATAATAGTGTTATACACAGCACCCTCCTAATAGATTAATACACAGCACCCCCCTAATACTGTTATACACAGCACCCCCCTAATAATTTAATACACAGCACCCCCCTAATAGTTTAATACACAGCATCCCCCTAATAGTGTTATAAACAGCACCCCCCTAATAGTGTTATACACAGCACCCCCCTAATAGTTTTATACACAGCACCCCCCTAATAGTGTTATACACAACACCCCCCTAATAGTTTAATACACAGCACCCCCCTAATAGTTTAATACACAGCACCCCCCTAATAGTTTAATACACAGCACCCCCCTAATAATTTTATACACAGCACCCCCCTAATAGTGTTATACACAGCACCCCCCTAATAGTTTAATACACAGCACCCCCCTAATAGTTTAATACACAGCACCCCCCTAATAATTTAATACACAGCACCCCCCTAATAGTGTTATACACAGCACCCCCCTAATAGTGTTATACACAGCACCTCCCTAATAGTGTTATACACAGCACCCCCCTAATAGTTTAATACACAGCACTCCCCAATAGTGTTATACACAGCACCCCAATAATAGTGTTATACACAGCACCCCCCCTAATATTTTAATACACAGCGCCCCCCTAATAGTGTTATACACAGCACCCCCCTAATAGTTTAATACACAGCACCCCCTAATAGTTTAATACACAGCACCCCCCTAATAGTTTAATACACAGCACCCCCTAATAGTTTAATACACAGCACCCCCCTAATAATTTTATACACAGCACCCCCCTAATAGTGTTATACACAGCACCCCCCTAATAGTTTAATACACAGCACCCCCCTAATAGTTTAATACACAGCACCCCCCTAATAATTTAATACACAGCACCCCCCTAATATTGTTATACACAGCACCCCCCTAATAGTGTTATACACAGCACCTCCCTAATAGTGTTATACACAGCACCCCCCTAATAGTTTAATACACAGCACTCCCTAATAGTGTTATACACAGCACCCCAATAATAGTGTTATACACAGCACTCCCCTAATATTTTAATACACAGCGCTCCCCTAATAGTGTTATACACAGCACCCCCCTAATAGTTTAATACACAGCACCCCCCTAATAGTTTAATACACAGCACCCCCCTAATAGTTTAATACACAGCACCCCCTAATAGTGTTATACACATAACCCCCCTAATAGTTTAATACACAGCACCCCCCTAATAGTTTAATACACAGCACCCCCCTAATAGTTTAATACACAGCACCCCCCTAATAGTTTAATACACAGCACCCCCCTAATAATTTTATACACAGCACCCCCCTAATAGTGTTATACACAGCACCCCCCTAATAGTTTAATACACAGCACCCCCCTAATAGTTTAATACACAGCACCCCCCTAATAGTTTAATACACAGCACCCCCCTAATAGTTTAATACACAGCACCCCCTAATAGTGTTATACACATCACCCCCCCAATAGTTTAATACACAGCACCCCCCTAATACTGTTATACACAGCACCCCCCTAATAGTGTTATACACAGCACCCCCCTAATAGTGTTATACACAGCACCCCCCTAATAGTGTTATACACAGCACCCCCCTAATAATTTAATACACAGCACCCCCCTAATAGTGTTATACACAGCACCCCAATAATATTGTTATACTCAGCACCCCAATATTTTAATACACAGCGCCCCCTAATAGTGTTATACACAGCACCCCCCTAATAGTGTTATACACAGCACCCCCCTAATAATTTAATACACAGCACCCCCCTAATAGTTTAAGACACAGCATCCCCCTAATAGTGTTATACACAGCACCCCCCTAATAGTTTAATACACAGCACCCCCCTAATAGTGTTATACACAGTACCCCCCTAATAGTGTTATACACACCCCCCCTAATAATTTAATACACAGAACCCCCCTAATAGTTTAATACACAGCACCCCCTAATAGTTTAATACACAGCACCCCCCTAATAGTGTTATACACAGAACCCCCTAATAATTTATTACACAGCACCCCCTAATAGTGTTATACACAGCACCCCCCTAATAGTGTTATACACAGCACCCCCCAAATAGTGTTATACACAGCACCCCCCTAATAGTTTAATAAACAGCACCCCAATAATAGTGTTATACACAGCACCCCCCTAATAGTTTAATACACAGCAACCCCCTAATAGTGTTATACACAGCACCCCCCTAATAGTGTTATACACAGCACCCCAATAATAGTGTTATACACAGCACCCCCCTAATATTTTAATACACAGCGCCCCCCTAATAGTGTTATACACAGCACCCCCCCTAATAGTGTTATACACAGCACCCCCCTAATAGTTTAATAAACAGCACCCCAATAATAGTGTTATACACAGCACCCCCCTAATAGTTTAATACACAGCACCCCCCTAATAGTGTTATACACAGCACCTCCCTAATAGTGTTATACACAGCACCCCCCTAATAATTTAATACACAGCAACCCCCTAATAGTGTTATACACAGCACCCCCCTAATAGTGTTATACACAGCACCCCCCTAATAATTTAATACACAGCACCCCCCTAATAGTTTAATACACAGCACCCACCTAATAGTGTTATACACAGCACCCCCCTAATAGTGTTATACACAGCACCCCCCTAATAGTTTAATAAACAGCACCCCAATAATAGTGTTATACACAGCACCCCCCTAATAGTTTAATACACAGCATCCTCCTAATAGTGTTATACACAGCACCCCCCTAATAGTTTAATACACAGCACCCCCCTAATACTGTTATACACAGCACCCCCCTAATAATTTAATACACAGCACCCCCCTAATAGTTTAATACACAGCATCCCCCTAATAGTGTTATAAACAGCACCCCCCTAATAGTGTTATACACAGCACCCCCTAATAGTTTAATACACAGCACCCCCCTAATACTTTTATACACAGCACCCCCCTAATAGTGTTATACACAGCAACCCCTAATAGTTTAATACACAGCACCCCCCTAATAGTTTAATACACAGCACCCCCCTAATAGTTTAATACACAGCACCCCCCTAATAATTTAATACACAGCACCCCCCTAATAGTGTTATACACAGCACCCCCCTAATAGTTTAATATACAGCACCCCCCTAATAGTTTAATACACAGCACCCACCTAATAATTTAATACACAGCACCCCCCTAATAGTGTTATACACAGCACCCCCCTAATAGCGTTATACACAGCACCTCCCTAATAGTGTTATACACAGCAACCCAATAATAGTGTTATACACAGCACCCCCCTAATAGTGTTATACACAGCACCCTCCTAATAGTTTAATACACAGCACCCCCCTAATACTGTTATACACAGCACCCCCCTAATAATTTAATACACAGCACCCCCCTAATAGTTTAATACACAGCATCCCCCTAATAGTTTTATACACAGCACCCCCCTAATAGTGTTATACACAGCACCCCCCTAATAGTTTAATACACAGCACCCCCCTAATAGTTTAATACACAGCACCCCCCTAATAGTTTAATACACAGCACCCCCTAATAGTGTTATACACATCACCCCCCCAATAGTTTAATACACAGCACCCCCCTAATACTGTTATACACAGCACCCCCCTAATACTGTTATACACAGCACCCCCCTAATACTGTTATACACAGCACCCCCCTAATAGTGTTATACACAGCACCCCCCTAATAATTTAATACACAGCACCCCCCTAATAGTGTTATACACAGCACCCCAATAATATTGTTATACTCAGCACCCCAATATTTTAATACACAGCGCCCCCTAATAGTGTTATACACAGCACCCCCCTAATAGTGTTATACACAGCACCCCCCTAATAATTTAATACACAGCACCCCCCTAATAGTTTAAGACACAGCATCCCCCTAATAGTGTTATACACAGCACCCCCCTAATAGTTTAATACACAGCACCCCCCTAATAGTTTAAGACACAGCATCCCCCTAATAGTGTTATACACAGTACCCCCCTAATAGTGTTATACACCCCCCCTAATATTTTAATACACAGAACCCCCCTAATATTTTAATACACAGCACCCCCCTAATAGTTTAATACACAGCACCCCCCTAATAGTGTTATACACAGAACCCCCCTAATAGTTTAATACACAGCACCCCCCTAATAGTGTTATACACAGCACCCCCCTAATAATTTATTACAAAGCACCCCCTAATAGTGTTATACACAGCACCCCCCTAATAGTGATATACACAGCACCCCCCAAATAGTTTAATACACAGCACCCCCCTAATAGTGTTATACACAGCACCCCCCTAATAGTTTAATACACAGCACCCCAATAATAGTGTTATACACAGCACCCCCCTAACAGTTTAATACACAGCACCCCCCTAATAGTGTTATACACAGCACCCCCCTAATAGTGTTATACACAGCACCCCCCTAATACTGTTATACACAGCACCCCCCTAATAGTGTTATACACAGCACCCCCCTAATAATTTAATACACAGCACCCCCCTAATAGTTTAATACACAGCACCCCCCTAATAGTGTTATACACAGCACCCCCCTAATAGTGTTATACACAGCACCCCTCTAATAGTTTAATAAACAGCACCCCAATAATAGTGTTATACACAGCACCCCCCTAATAGTTTAATACACAGCACCCCCCTAATAGTGTTATACACAGCACCCCCCTAATAGTGTTATACACAGCACCCCAATAATAGTGTTATACACAGCACCCCCCTAATATTTTAATACACAGCGCCCCCCTAATAGTGTTATACACAGCACCCCCCCTAATAGTGTTATACACAGCACCCCCCTAATAGTTTAATAAACAGCACCCCAATAATAGTGTTATACACAGCACCCCCCTAATAGTTTAATACACAGCACCCCCCTAATAGTGTTATACACAGCACCCCCCTAATAGTGTTATACACAGCACCCCCCTAATAGTGTTATACACAGCACCTCCCTAATAGTGTTATACACAGCACCCCCCTAATAATTTAATACACAGCAACCCCCTAATAGTGTTATACACAGCACCCCCCTAATAGTGTTATACACAGCACCCCCCTAATAATTTAATACACAGCACCCCCCTAATAGTTTAATACACAGCACCCACCTAATAGTGTTATACACAGCACCCCCCTAATAGTGTTATACACAGCACCCCCCTAATAGTTTAATAAACAGCACCCCAATAATAGTGTTATACACAGCACCCCCCTAATAGTTTAATACACAGCACCCTCCTAATAGTGTTATACACAGCACCCCCCTAATAGTTTAATACACAGCACCCCCCTAATACTGTTATACACAGCACCCCCCTAATAATTTAATACACAGCACCCCCCTAATAGTTTAATACACAGCATCCCCCTAATAGTGTTATAAACAGCACCCCCCTAATAGTGTTATACACAGCACCCCCTAATAGTTTAATACACAGCACCCCCCTAATAGTTTTATACACAGCACCCCCCTAATAGTGTTATACACAGCACCCCCCTAATAGTTTAATACACAGCACCCCCCTAATAGTTTAATACACAGCACCCACCTAATAATTTAATACACAGCACCCCCCTAATAGTGTTATACACAGCACCCCCCTAATAGCGTTATACACAGCACCTCCCTAATAGTGTTATACACAGCACCCCCCTAATAGTTTAATACACAGCACCCCCCAATAGTGTTATACACAGCAACCCAATAATAGTGTTATACACAGCACCCCCCTAATATTTTAATACACAGCGCCCCCCTAATAGTGTTATACACAGCACCCCCCTAATAGTTTAATACACAGCACCCCCCTAATAGTTTAATACACAGCACCCCCCTAATAGTTTAATACACAGCACCCCCTAATAGTGTTATACACAGCACCCCCTAATAGTTTAATACACAGCACCCCCTAATAATGTTATACACAGCACCCCCCTAATAGTTTAATACACAGCACCCCCCTAATACTGTTATAAACAGCACCCCCCTAATACTGTTATACACAGCACCCCCCTAATACTGTTATACACAGCACCCCCCTAATAGTGTTATACACAGCACCCCCCTAATAATTTAATACACAGCACCCCCCTAATAGTGTTATACACAGCACCCCAATAATATTGTTATACTCAGCACCCCAATATTTTAATACACAGCGCCCCCTAATAGTGTTATACACAGCACCCCTCTAATAGTGTTATACACAGCACCCCCCTAATAATTTAATACACAGCACCCCCCTAATAGTTTAATACACAGCTCCCACCTAATAGTGTTATACACAGCACCCCCTAATAGTGTTATACACAGCACCCCCCTAATAATTTAATACACAGCACCCCCCTAATAGTTTAATACACAGCACCCCCCTAATAGTGTTATACACAGCACCCCCCTAATAGTGTTATACACAGCACCCCCCTAACAGTTTAATAAACAGCACCCCAATAATAGTGTTATACACAGCACCCCCCTAATAGTTTAATACACAGCACCCCCCTAATAGTGTTATACACAGCACCCCCCCTAATAGTGTTATACACAGCACCCCCCTAATAGTGTTATACACAGCACCCCAATAATAGTGTTATACACAGCACCCCCCTAATATTTTAATACACAGCGCCCCCCTAATAGTGTTATACACAGCACCCCCCTAATAGTGTTATACACAGCACCCCCCTAATAGTTTAATAAACAGCACCCCAATAATAGTGTTATACACAGCACCCCCCTAATAGTTTAATACACAGCACCCCCCTAATAGTGTTATACACAGCACCCCCCTAATAGTGTTATACACAGCACCCCCCTAATAGTGTTATACACAGCACCTCCCTAATAGTGTTATACACAGCACCCCCCTAATAATTTAATACACAGCACCCCCCTAATAGTGTTATACACAGCACCCCCCTAATAGTGTTATACACAGCACCCCCCTAATAATTTAATACACAGCACCCCCCTAATAGTTTAATACACAGCACCCACCTAATAGTGTTATACACAGCACCCCCCTAATAGTGTTATACACAGCACCCCCCTAATAGTTTAATAAACAGCACCCCAATAATAGTGTTATACACTGCACCCCCCTAATAGTTTAATACACAGCACCCCCTAATAGTGTTATACACAGCACCCCCCTAATAGTTTAATACACATCATCCCCCTAATACTGTTATACACAGCACCCCCCTAATATTTAATACACAGCACCCCCTAATAGTTTAATACACAGCATCCCCCTAATAGTGTTATAAACAGCACCCCCCTAATAGTATTATACACAGCACCCCCCTAATAGTTTAATACACAGCACCCCCCTAATAGTGTTATACACAGCACCCCCCTAATAGTTTAATACACAGCACCCCCTAATAGTTTAATACACTGCACCCCCCTAATAGTTTAATACACAGCACCACCTTAATAATTTAATGCACAGCACCCCCCTAATAGTGTTATACACAGCACCCCCCTAATAGTTTAATACACAGCACCCCCCCTAATAGTTTAATACACAGCACCCCCCTAATAATTTAATACACAGCACCCCCCTAATAGTGTTATACACAGCACCCCCCTAATAGTGTTATACACAGCACCTCCCTAATAGTGTTATACACAGCACCCCCCTAATAGTTTAATACACAGCACCCCCCAATAGTGTTATACACAGCACCCCAATAATAGTGTTATACACAGCACCCCCCTAATATTTTAATACACAGCGCCCCCCTAATAGTGTTATACACAGCACCCCCCTAATAGTTTAATACACAGCACCCCCCTAATAGTTTAATACACAGCACCCCCCTAATAGTTTAATACACAGCACCCCCTAATAGTGTTATACACAGCACCCCCCTAATAGTTTAATACACAGCACCCCCCTAATACTGTTATACACAGCACCCCCCTAATACTGTTATACACAGCACCCCCCTAATAGTGTTATACACAGCACCCCCTAACAATTTAATACAGAGCACCCCCCTAATAGTGTTATACACAGCACCCCAATAATATTGTTATACTCAGCACCCCAATATTTTAATACACAGCGCCCCCTAATAGTGTTATACACAGCACCCCCCTAATAGTGTTATACACAGCACCCCCCTAATAATTTAATACACAGCACCCCCCTAATAGTTTAATACACAGCACCCCCCTAATAGTGTTATACACAGCACCCCCTAATAGTGTTATACACAGGACCCCCCTAATAATTTAATACACAGCACCCCCCTAATAATTTAATACACAGCACCCCCTTAATAGTTTAAGACACAGCATCCCCCTAATAGTGTTATACACAGCACCCCCCTAATAGTTTAATACACAGCACCCCCCTAATAGTGTTATACACAGTACCCCCCTAATAGTGTTATACACAGCACCCCCATAATAATTTAATACACAGCACCCCCCTAATAGTTTAATACACAGCACCCCCCTAGTAGTGTTATACACAGCACCCCCCTAATAATTTAATACACAGCACCCACCTAATAGTTTAACACACAGCACCCCCCTAATAGTTTAATACACAGCACCCCCCTAATAGTGTTATACACAGCACCCCCCTAATAATTTAATACACAGCACCCCCTAATAGTGTTATACACAGCACCCCCCTAATAGTGTTATACACAGCACCCCCCAAATAGTTTAATACACAGCACCCCCTAATAGTGTTATACACAGCACCCCCCTAATAGTGTTATACACAGCACCCCCTAATAATTTAATACACAGCACCCCCTAATAGTGTTATACACAGCACCCCAATAATAGTGTTATACACAGCACCCCCCTAACAGTTTAATACACAGCACCCCCCTAATAGTGTTATACACAGCACCCCCCTAATAGTGTTATACACAGCACCCCCCTAATACTGTTATACACAGCACCCCAATAATAGTGTTATACACAGCACCCCCCTAATAATTTAATACACAGCACCCCCCTAATAGTGTTATACACAGCACCCCAATAATAGTGTTATACACAGCACCCCAATATTTTAATACACAGCTCCCCCTAATAGTGTTATACACAGCACCCCCCTAATAGTGTTATACACAGCACCCCCCTAATAATTTAATACACAGCACCCCCCTAATATTTTAATACACAGCACCCCCCTAATAGTGTTATACACAGCACCCCCCTAATAGTGTTATACACCGCACCCCCTTAATAATTTAATACACAGCACCCCCCTAATAATTTAATACACAGCACCCACCTAATAGTGTTATACACAGAACCCCCCTAATAGTGTTATACACAGCACCCCCCTAATAGTTTAATACACAGCACCCCCCTAATAGTGTTATACACAGCACCCCCCTAATAGTTTAATACACAGCACCCCCCTAATACTGTTATACACAGCACCCCCCTAATAATTTAAAACACAGCACCCCCCTAATAGTTTAATACACAGCATCCCCCTAATAGTTTTATAAACAGCACCTTCCTAATAGTGTTATACACAGCACCCCCCTAATAGTTTAATACACAGCACCCCCCTAATACTGTTATACACAGCACCCCCCTAATAATTTAATACACAGCACCCCCCTAATAGATTAATACACAGCACCCCCTAAAAGTTTAATACACAGCACACCCCTAATAGTTTAATACACAGCACCTTCTAATAGTTTAATACACTGCACCCCCCTAATAGTTTAATGCACAGCACCCCCCTAATAATTTAATACACAGCACACCCCTAATAGTGTTATACACAGCACCCCCCTAATAGTGTTATACATAGCACCTCCCTAATAGTGTTATACACAGCACCCCCCTAGAAGTTTAATACACAGCACCCCCAATAGTGTTATACACAGCACCCCAATAATAGTGTTATACACAGCACCCCCCTAATATTTTAATACACAGCGCCCCCTAATAGTGTTATACACAGCACCCCCCTAATAGTTTAATACACAGCACCCCCCTAATAGTTTAATACACAGCACCCCCCTAATAGTTTAATACACAGCACCCCCTAATAGTGTTATACACAGCACCCCCCTAATAGTTTAATACACAGCACCCCCCTAATACTGTTATAAACAGCACCCCCCTAATACTGTTATACACAGCACCCCCCTAATACTGTTATACACAGCACCCCCCTAATAGTGTTATACACAGCACCCCCCTAATAGTTTATTAAACAGCACCCCAATAATAGTGTTATACACAGCACCCCCCTAATAGTTTAATACACAGCACCCTCCTAATAGTGTTATACACAGCACCCCCCTAATAGTTTAATACACAGCACCCCCCTAATACTGTTATACACAGCACCCCCCTAATAATTTAATACACAGCACCCCCCTAATAGTTTAATACACAGCATCCCCCTAATAGTGTTATAAACAGCACCCCCCTAATAGTGTTATACACAGCACCCCCTAATAGTTTAATACACAGCACCCCCCTAATAGTTTTATACACAGCACCCCCCTAATAGTGTTATACACAGCACCCCCCTAATAGTTTAATACACAGCACCCCCCTAATAGTTTAATACACAGCACCCCCCTAATAGTTTAATACACAGCACCCCCCTAATAATTTAATACACAGCACCCCCCTAATAGTGTTATACACAGCACCCCCCTAATAGTTTAATACATAGCACCCCCCTAATAG
The DNA here is from genome assembly GCF_031893055.1 of Leptodactylus fuscus. Lineage (NCBI taxonomy): Eukaryota > Metazoa > Chordata > Amphibia > Anura > Leptodactylidae > Leptodactylus > Leptodactylus fuscus. The sequence goes on from NW_027439835.1 coordinate 28,771, forward strand.
TTTAATACACAGCACCCCCCTAATAATTTAATACACAGCACCCCCCTAATAGTGTTATACACAGCACCCCCCTAATAGCGTTATACACAGCACCTCCCTAATAGTGTTATACACAGCACCCCCCTAATAGTTTAATACACAGCACCCCCAATAGTGTTATACACAGCACCCCAATAATAGTGTTATACACAGCACCCCCCTAATATTTTAATACACAGCGCCCCCCTAATAGTGTTATACACAGCACCCCCCTAATAGTTTAATACACAGCACCCCCCTAATAGTTTAATACACAGCACCCCCCTAATAGTTTTATACACAGCACCCCCTAATAGTGTTATACACAGCACCCCCCTAATAGTTTAATACACAGCACCCCCCTAATAGTTTAATACACAGCACCCCCCTAATAATTTAATACACAGCACCCCCCTAATAGTTTAATACACAGCACCCCCCTAATAGTTTAATACACAGCACCCCCCTAATAGTTTAATACACAGCACCCCCTAATAGTTTAATACACAGCGACCCCCTAATAGTTTAATACACAGCACCCCCCTAATAGTTTAATACACAGCACCCCCCTAATAATTTAATACACAGCACCCCCCTGATAGTGTTATACAGAGCACCCCCCTAATAGTGTTATACACAGCACCTCCCTAATAGTGTTATACACAGCACCCCCCTAATATTTTAATACACAGCACCCCCCTAATAGTGTTATACACAGCACCCCCCTAATAGTGTTATACACAGCACCCCCCTAATAGTGTTATACACAGCACCCCAATAATAGTGTTATACACAGCACCCCCCTAATATTTTAATACACAGCGCCCCCCTAATAGTGTTATACACAGCACCCCCCCTAATAGTGTTATACACAGCACCCCCCTAATAGTTTAATAAACAGCACCCCAATAATAGTGTTATACACAGCACCCCCCTCATAGTTTAATACACAGCACCCCCTAATAGTGTTATACACAGCACCCCCCTAATAGTGTTATACACAGCACCCCCCTAATAGTGTTATACACAGCACCTCCCTAATAGTGTTATACACAGCACCCCCCTAATAATTTAATACACAGCACCCCCCTAATAGTGTTATACACAGCACCCCCCTAATAGTGTTATACACAGCACCCCCCTAATAATTTAATACACAGCACCCCCCTAATAGTTTAATACACAGCACCCACCTAATAGTGTTATACACAGCACCCCCCTAATAGTGTTATACACAGCACCCCCCTAATAGTTTAATAAACAGCACCCCAATAATAGTGTTATACACTGCACCCCCCTAATAGTTTAATACACAGCACCCCCCTAATAGTGTTATACACAGCACCCCCCTAATAGTTTAATACACATCATCCCCCTAATACTGTTATACACAGCACCCCCCTAATATTTAATACACAGCACCCCCCTAAAAGTTTAATACACAGCATCCCCCTAATAGTGTTATAAACAGCACTCCCCTAATAGTATTATACACAGCACCCCCTAATAGTTTAATACACAGCACCCCCCTAATAGTGTTATACACAGCACCCCCCCTAATAGTTTAATACACAGCACCCCCCTAATAGTTTAATAAACAGCACCCCCCTAATAGTTTAATACACAGCACCCCCCTAATAATTTAATACACAGCACCCCCCTAATAGTGTTATACACAGCACCCCCCTAATAGTTTAATACACAGCACCCCCCTAATAGTTTAATACACAGCACCCCCCTAATAATTTAATACACAGCACCCCCCTAATAGTGTTATACACAGCACCCCCCTAATAGTGTTATACACAGCACCTCCCTAATAGTGTTATACACAGCACCCCCCTAATAGTTTAATACACAGCACCCCCCAATAGTGTTATACACAGCACCCCAATAATAGTGTTATACACAGCACCCCCCTAATATTTTAATACACAGCGCCCCCCTAATAGTGTTATACACAGCACCCCCCTAATAGTTTAATACACAGCACCCCCCTAATAGTTTTATACACAGCACCCCCCTAATAGTGTTATACACAGCACCCCGCTAATAGTGTTATACACAGCACCTCCCTAATAGTGTTATACACAGCACCCCCCTAATAGTTTCATACACAGCACCCCCCAATAGTGTTATACACAGCACCCCAATAATAGTGTTATACACAGCACCCCCCTAATATTTTAATACACAGCACCCCCCTAATAGTGTTATACACAGCACCCCCCTAATAGTTTAATACACAGCACCCCCCTAATAGTTTAATACACAGCACCCCCTAATAGTGTTATACACAGCACCCCCCTAATAGTTTAATACACAGCACCCCCCTAATACTGTTATACACAGCACCCCCCTAATACTGTTATACACAGCACCCCCATAATAGTGTTATACACAGCACCCCCCTAATAATTTAATACACAGCACCCCCCTAATAGTGTTATACACAGCACCCCAATAATATTGTTATACTCAGCACCCCAATATTTTAATACACAGCGCCCCCTAATAGTGTTATACACAGCACCCCCCTAATAGTGTTATACACAGCACCACCCTAATAATTTAATACACAGCACCCCCCTAATAGTTTAATACACAGCACCCCCCTAATAGTGTTATACACAGCACCCCCTAATAGTGTTATACACAGCACCCCCCTAATAATTTAATACACAGCACCCCCCTAATAATTTAATACACAGCACCCCCCTAATAGTTTAATACACAGCACCCCCCTAATAGTGTTATACACAGCACCCCCTAATAGTGTTATACACAGCACCCCCCTAATAATTTAATACACAGCACCCCCCTAATAATTTAATACACAGCACCCCCCTAATAGTTTAAGACACAGCATCCCCCTAATAGTGTTATACACAGCACCCTCCTAATAGTTTAATACACAGCACCCCCCTAGTAGTGTTATACACAGCACCCCCCTAATAATTTAATACACAGCACCCACCTAATAGTTTAATACACAGCACCCCCCTAATAGTTTAATACACAGCACCCCCCTAATAGTGTTATACACAGCACCCCCCTAATAATTTAATACACAGCACCCCCTAATAGTGTTATACACAGCACACCCCTAATAGTGTTATACACAGCACCCCCAAAATAGTTTAATACACAGCACCCCCCTAATAGTGTTATACACAGCACCCCCCTAATAGTGTTATACACAGCATCCCCCTAATAATTTAATACACAGCACCCCCTAATAGTGTTATAAACAGCACCCCAATAATAGTGTTATACACAGCACCCCCCTAACAGTTTAATACACAGCACCCCCCTAAAAGTGTTATACACAGCACCCCCCTAATAGTGTTATACACAGCACCCCCCTAATACTGTTATACACAGCACCCCCCTAATAGTGTTATACACAGCACCCCCCTAATAATTTAATACACAGCACCCCCCTAATAGTGTTATACACAGCACCCCAATAATAGTGTTATACACAGCACCCCAATATTTTAATACACAGCTCCCCCTAATAGTGTTATACACAGCACCCCCCTAATAGTGTTATACACAGCACCCCCTTAATAATTTAATACACAGCACCCCCCTAATAGTTTAATACACAGCACCCACCTAATAGTGTTATACACAGCACCCCCCTAATAATTTAATACACAGCACACCCCTAATAGTGTTATACACAGCACCCCCCTAATAGTGTTATACACAGCACCTCCCTAATAGTGTTATACACAGCACCCCCCTAATAGTATAATACACAGCACCCCCCAATAGTGTTATACACAGCACCCCAATAATAGTGTTATACACAGCACCCCCCTAATATTTTAATACACAGCGCCCCCTAATAGTGTTATACACAGCACCCCCCTAATAGTTTAATACACAGCACCCCCCTAATAGTTTAATACACAGCACCCCCCTAATAGTTTAATACACAGCACCCCCTAATAGTGTTATACACAGCACCCCCCTAATAGTTTAATACACAGCACCCCCCTAATACTGTTATAAACAGCACCCCCCTAATACTGTTATACACAGCACCCCCCTAATACTGTTATACACAGCACCCCCCTAATAGTGTTATACACAGCACCCCCCTAATAGTTTAATAAACAGCACCTCAATAATAGTGTTATACACAGCACCCCCCTAATAGTTTAATACACAGCACCCTCCTAATAGTGTTATACACAGCACCCCCCTAATAGTTTAATACACAGCACCCCCCTAATAGTTTAATACACAGCACCCCCCTAATAGTTTAAGACACAGCATCCCCCTAATAGTGTTATAAACAGCACCCCCCTAATAGTGTTATACACAGCACCCCTCTAATAGTTTAATACACAGCACCCCCCTAATAGTTTTATACACAGCACCCCCCTAATAGTGTTATACACAGCACCCCCCTAATAGTTTAATACACAGCACCCCCCTAATAGTTTAATACACAGCACCCCCCTAATAGTTTAATACACAGCACCCCCCTAATAATTTAATACACAGCACCCCCCTAATAGTGTTATACACAGCACCCCCCTAATAGTTTAATACACAGCACCCCCCTAATAGTTTAATACACAGCACCCCCCTAATAATTTAATACACAGCACCCCTCTAATAGTGTTATACACATCACCCCCCTAATAGTGTTATACACAGCACCTCCCTAATAGTGTTATACACAGCACCCCCCTAATAGTTTAATACACAGCACCCCCCAATAGTGTTATACACAGCACCCCAATAATAGTGTTATACACAGCACCCCCCTAATATTTTAATACACAGCGCCCCACTAATAGTGTTATACACAGTACCCACCTAATATTTTAATACACAGCACCCCCCTAATAGTTTAATACACAGCACCCCCCTAATAGTTTAATACACAGCACCCCCTAATAGTGTTATACACAGCACCCCCCTAATAGTTTAATACACAGCACCCCCCTAATACTGTTATACACAGCACCCCCCTAATACTGTTATACGCAGCACCCCCCTAATAGTGTTATACACAGCAACCCCCTAATAATTTAATACACAGCACCCCCCTAATAGTGTTATACACAGCACCCCAATAATATTGTTATACTCAGCACCCCAATATTTTAATACACAGCGCCCCCTAATAGTGTTATACACAGCGCCCCTAATAGTGTTATACACAGCACCCCCCTAATAGTGTTATACACAACACCCCCCTAATAATTTAATACACAGCACCCCCCTAATAGTTTAATACACAGCACCCCCCTAATAGTGTTATACACAGCACCCCCTAATAGTTTAATACACAGCACCCCCCTAATAATTTAATACACAGCACCCCCCTAATAATTTAATACACAGCACCCCCCTAATAGTTTAAGACACAGCATCCCCCTAATAGTGTTATACACAGCACCCCCCTAATAGTTTAATACACAGCACCCCCTAATAGTGTTATACACAGTACCCCCCTAATAGTGTTATACACAGCACCCCCCTAATAATTTAATACACAGCACCCCCCTAATAGTTTAATACACAGCACCCCCCTAGTAGTGTTATACACAGCACCCCCCTAATAATTTAATACACAGCACCCACCTAATAGTTTAATACACAGCACCCCCCTAATAGTTTAATACACAGCACCCCCCTAATAGTGTTATACACAGCACCCCCCTAAAAATTTAATACACAGCACCCCCTAATAGTGTTATACACAGCACCCCCCTAATAGTGTTATACACAGCACCCCCCAAATAGTTTAATACACAGCACCCCCCTAATAGTGTTATACACAGCACCCCCCTAATAGTGTTATACACAGCACCCCCCTAATAGTTTAATACACAGCACCCCAATAATAGTGTTATACACAGCGCCCCCCCTAACAGTTTAATACACAGCACCTCCCTAATAGTGTTATACACAGCACCCCCCTAATAGTGTTATACACAGCACCCCCCTAATACTGTTATACACAGCACCCCCTAATAGTGTTATACACAGCACCCCCTAATAATTTAATACACAGCACCCCCCCTAATAGTGTTATACACAGCACCCCAATAATAGTGTTATACACAGCACCCCAATATTTTAATACACAGCTCCCCCTAATAGTGTTATACACAGCACCCCCCTAATAGTGTTATACACAGCACCCCCCTAATAATTTAATACACAGCACCCCCCTAATAGTTTAATACACAGCACCCCCCTAATAGTGTTATACACAGCACCCCCCTAATAGTGTTATACACAGCACCCCCTTAATAATTTAATACACAGCACCCCCCTAATAGTTTAATACACAGCACCCACCTAATAGTGTTATACACAGCACCCCCCTAATAGTTTAATAAACAGCACCCCAATAATAGTGTTATACACAGCACCCCCATAATAGTTTAATACACAGCACCCCACTAATAATGTTATACACAGCACCCCCCTAATAGTTTAATACACAGCACCCCCCTAATACTGTTATACACAGCTCCCCCCTAATAATTTAATACACAGCACCCCCCTAATAGTTTAATACACAGCATCGCCCTAATAGTGTTATAAACAGCACCCCCCTAATAGTGTTATACACAGCACCCCCCTAATAGTGTTATACACAGCACCTCCCTAATAGTGTTATACACAGCACCCCCCTAATAGTTTAATACACAGCACCCCCCAATAGTGTTATACACAGCACCCCAATAATAGTGTTATACACAGCACCCCCCTAATATTTTAATACACAGCGCCCCCTAATAGTGTTATACACAGCACCCCCCTAATAGTTTAATACACAGCACCCCCCTAATAGTTTAATACACAGCACCCCCCTAATAGTTTAATACACAGCACCCCCTAATAGTGTTATACACAGCACCCCCCTAATAGTTTAATACACAGCACCCCCCTAATACTGTTATAAACAGCACCCCCCTAATACTGTTATACACAGCACCCCCCTAATACTGTTATACACAGCACCCCCCTAATAGTGTTATACACAGCACCCCAATAATATTGTTAAACTCAGCACCCCAATATTTTAATACACAGCGCCCCCTAATAGTGTTATACACAGCACCCCCCTAATAGTGTTATACACAGCACCCCCCTAATAATTTAATACACAGCACCCCCCTAATAGTTTAATACACAGCACCCCACTAATAGTGTTATACACAGCACCCCCTAATAGTGTTATACACAGCACCCCCCTAATAGTGTTATACACAGCACCCCCCTAATAGTTTAATAAACAGCACCCCAATAATAGTGTTATACACAGCACCCCCCTAATAGTTTAATACACAGCACCCCCCTAATAGTGTTATACACAGCACCCCCCTAATAGTGTTATACACAGCACCCCCCTAATAGTGTTATACACAGCACCCCAATAATAGTGTTATACACAGCACCCCCCTAATATTTTAATACACAGCGCCCCCCTAATAGTGTTATACACAGCACCCCCCTAATAGTTTAATAAACAGCACCCTAATAATAGTGTTATACACAGCACCCCCCTAATAGTTTAATACACAGCACCCCCCTAATAGTGTTATACACAGCACACCCCTAATAGTGTTATACACAGCACCCCCCTAATAGTGTTATACACAGCACCTCCCTAATAGTGTTATACACAGCACCCCCCTAATAATTTAATACACAGCACCCCCCTAATATTGTTATACACAGCACCCCCCTAATAGTGTTATACACAGCACCCCCCTAATAATTTAATACACAGCACCCCCCTAATAGTTTAATACACAGCACCCACCTAATAGTGCTATACACAGCACCCCCCTAATAGTGTTATACACAGCACCCCCTAATAGTTTAATAAACAGCACCCCAATAATAGTGTTATACACAGCACCCTCCTAATAGTTTAATACACAGCACCCCTCTAATACTGTTATACACAGCACCCCCCTAATAATTTAATACACAGCACCCCCCTAATAGTTTAATACACAGCATTCCCCTAATAGTGTTATAAACAGCACCCCCCTAATAGTGTTATACACAGCACCCCCCTAATAGTTTAATACACAGCACCCCCCTAATAGTTTTATACACAGTACCCCCCTAATAGTGTTATACACAGCACCCCCCTAATAGTTTAATACAAAGCACCCCCCTAATAGTTTAATACACAGCACCCCCCTAATAGTTTTATACACAGTACCCCCCTAATAGTGTTATACACAGCACCCCCCTAATAGTGTTATACACAGCACCCCCCTAATAGTTTAATAAACAGCACCCCAATAATAGTGTTATACACAGCACCCCCCTAATAGTTTAATACACAGCACCCCCCTAATAGTGTTATACACAGCACCCCCCTAATAGTGTTATACACAGCACCCCCCTAATAGTGTTATACACAGCACCCCCCTAATAGTGTTATACACAGCACCCCAATAATAGTGTTATACACAGCACCCCCCTAATATTTTAATACACAGCGCCCCCCTAATAGTGTTATACACAGCACCCCCCTAATAGTTTAATAAACAGCACCCTAATAATAGTGTTATACGCAGCACCCCCCTAATAGTTTAATACACAGCACCCCCCTAATAGTGTTATACACAGCACACCCCTAATAGTGTTATACACAGCACCCCCCTAATAGTGTTATACACAGCACCTCCCTAATAGTGTTATACACAGCACCCCCCTAATAATTTAATACACAGCACCCCCCTAATATTGTTATACACAGCACCCCCCTAATAGTGTTATACACAGCACCCCCCTAATAATTTAATACACAGCACCCCCCTAATAGTTTAATACACAGCACCCACCTAATAGTGCTATACACAGCACCCCCCTAATAGTGTTATACACAGCACCCCCTAATAGTTTAATAAACAGCACCCCAATAATAGTGTTATACACAGCACCCTCCTAATAGTTTAATACACAACACCCCCCTAATACTGTTATACACAGCACCCCCCTAATAATTTAATACACAGCACCCCCCTAATAGTTTAATACACAGCATTCCCCTAATAGTGTTATAAACAGCACCCCCCTAATAGTGTTATACACAGCACCCCCCTAATAGTTTAATACACAGCACCCCCCTAATAGTTTTATACACAGTACCCCCCTAATAGTGTTATACACAGCACCCCCCTAATAGTTTAATACACAGCACCCCCCTAATAGTTTAATACACAGCACCCCCCTAATAGTTTAATACACAGCACCCCCCTAATAGTTTTATACACAGCACCCCCCTAATAGTGTTATACACAGCACCCCCCTAATAGTTTAATACACAGCACCCCCCTAATAGTTTAATACACAGCACCCCCCTAATAATTTAATACACAGCACCCCCCTAATAGTGTTATACACAGCACCCCCCTAATAGTGTTATACACAGCACCTCCCTAATAGTGTTATACACAGCACCCCCCTAATAGTTTAATACACAGCACTCCCCAATAGTGTTATACACAGCACCCCAATAATAGTGTTATACACAGCACCCCCCTAATAGTTTAATACACAGCACCCCCCTAATAGTTTAATACACAGCACCCCCCTAATAGTTTAATACACAGCACCCCCTAATAGTGTTATACACATCACCCCCCCAATAGTTTAATACACAGCACCCCCCTAATACTGTTATACACAGCACCCCCCTAATAGTGTTATACACAGCACCCCCCTAATAGTGTTATACACAGCACCCCCCTAATAGTGTTATACACAGCACCCCCCTAATAATTTAATACACAGCACCCCCCTAATAGTGTTATACACAGCACCCCAATAATATTGTTATACTCAGCACCCCAATATTTTAATACACAGCGCCCCCTAATAGTGTTATACACAGCACCCCCCTAATAGTGTTATACACAGCACCCCCCTAATAATTTAATACACAGCACCCCCCTAATAGTTTAAGACACAGCATCCCCCTAATAGTGTTATACACAGCACCCCCCTAATAGTTTAATACACAGCACCCCCCTAATAGTGTTATACACAGTACCCCCCTAATAGTGTTATACACACCCCCTCCTAATAATTTAATACACAGAACCCCCCTAATAGTTTAATACACAGCACCCCCCTAATAGTTTAATACACAGCACCCCCCTAATAGTGTTATACACAGAATCCCCCTAATAATTTATTACACAGCACCCCCTAATAGTGTTATACACAGCACCCCCCTAATAGTGTTATACACAGCACCCCCCAAATAGTTTAATACACAGCACCCCCCTAATAGTGTTATACACAGCACCCCCTAATAGTTTAATACACAGCACCCCAATAATAGTGTTATACACAGCACCCCCCTAACAGTTTAATACACAACACCCCCCTAATAGTGTTATACACAGCACCCCCCTAATAGTGTTATACACAGCACCCCCCTAATAGTGTTATACACAGCACCCCCCTAATACTGTTATACACAGCACCCCCCTAATAGTGTTATACACAGCACCCCCCTAATAATTTAATACACAGCACCCCCCTAATAGTTTAATACACAGCACCCCCCTAATAGTGTTATACACAGCACCCCCCTAATAGTGTTATACACAGCACCCCCCTAATAGTTTAATAAACAGCACCCCAATAATAGTGTTATACACAGCACCCCCCTAATAGTTTAATACACAGCACCCCCCTAATAGTGTTATACACAGCACCCCCCTAATAGTGTTATACACAGCACCCCAATAATAGTGTTATACACAGCACCCCCCTAATATTTTAATACACAGCGCCCCCCTAATAGTGTTATACACAGCACCCCCCCTAATAGTGTTATACACAGCACCCCCCTAATAGTTTAATAAACAGCACCCCAATAATAGTGTTATACACAGCACCCCCCTAATAGTTTAATACACAGCACCCCCCTAATAGTGTTATACACAGCACCCCCCTAATAGTGTTATACACAGCACCCCCCTAATAGTGTTATACACAGCACCTCCCTAATAGTGTTATACACAGCACCCCCCTAATAATTTAATACACAGCAACCCCCTAATAGTGTTATACACAGCACCCCCCTAATAGTGTTATACACAGCACCCCCCTAATAATTTAATACACAGCACCCCCCTAATAGTTTAATACACAGCACCCACCTAATAGTGTTATACACAGCACCCCCCTAATAGTGTTATACACAGCACCCCCCTAATAGTTTAATAAACAGCACCCCAATAATAGTGTTATACACAGCACCCCCCTAATAGTTTAATACACAGCATCCTCCTAATAGTGTTATACACAGCACCCCCCTAATAGTTTAATACACAGCACCCCCCTAATACTGTTATACACAGCACCCCCCTAATAATTTAATACAAAGCACCCCCCTAATAGTTTAATACACAGCATCCCCCTAATAGTGTTATAAACAGCACCCCCCTAATAGTGTTATACACAGCACCCCCTAATAGTTTAATACACAGCACCCCCCTAATAGTGTTATACACAGCACCCCAATAATATTGTTAAACTCAGCACCCCAATATTTTAATACACAGCGCCCCCTAATAGTGTTATACACAGCACCCCCCTAATAGTGTTATACACAGCACCCCCCTAATAATTTAATACACAGCACCCCCCTAATAGTTTAATACACAGCACCCCCCTAATAGTGTTATACACAGCACCCCCTAATAGTGTTATACACAGCACCCCCCTAATAATTTAATACACAGCACCCCCTAATGGTTTAATACACAGCACCCCCCTAATAGTGTTATACACAGCACCCCCCTAATAGTGTTATACACAGCACCCCCCTAATAGTTTAATAAACAGCACCCCAATAATAGTGTTATACACAGCACCCCCCTAATAGTTTAATACACAGCACCCCCCTAATAGTGTTATACACAGCACCCCCCTAATAGTGTTATACACAGCACCCCCCTAATAGTGTTATACACAGCACCCCAATAATAGTGTTATACACAGCACCCCCCTAATATTTTAATACACAGCGCCCCCCTAATAGTGTTATACACAGCACCCCCCCTAATAGTGTTATACACAGCACCCCCCTAATAGTTTAATAAACAGCACCCTAATAATAGTGTTATACACAGCACCCCCCTAATAGTTTAATACACAGCACCCCCCTAATAGTGTTATACACAGCACACCCCTAATAGTGTTATACACAGCACCCCCCTAATAATTTAATACACAGCACCCCCCTAATATTGTTATACACAGCACCCCCCTAATAGTGTTATACACAGCACCCCCCTAATAGTTTAATAAACAGCACCCTAATAATAGTGTTATACACAGCACCCCCCTAATAGTTTAATACACAGCACCCCCCTAATAGTGTTATACACAGCACACCCCTAATAGTGTTATACACAGCACCCCCCTAATAGTGTTATACACAGCACCTCCCTAATAGTGTTATACACAGCACCCCCCTAATAATTTAATACACAGCACCCCCCTAATATTGTTATACACAGCACCCCCCTAATAGTGTTATACACAGCACCCCCCTAATAATTTAATACACAGCACCCCCCTAATAGTTTAATACACAGCACCCACCTAATAGTGCTATACACAGCACCCCCCTAATAGTGTTATACACAGCACCCTCCTAATAGATTAATACACAGCACCCCCCTAATACTGTTATACACAGCACCCCCCTAATAATTTAATACACAGCACCCCCCTAATAGTTTAATACACAGCATCCCCCTAATAGTGTTATAAACAGCACCACCCTAATAGTGTTATACACAGCACCCCCCTAATAGTTTAATACACAGCACCCCCCTAATAGTTTAATACACAGCACCCCCCTAATAGTGTTATACACAACACCCCCCTAATAGTTTAATACACAGCACCCCCCTAATAGTTTAATACACAGCACCCCCCTAATAGTTTAATACACAGCACCCCCCTAATAATTTTATACACAGCACCCCCCTAATAGTGTTATACACAGCACCCCCCTAATAGTTTAATACACAGCACCCCCCTAATAGTTTAATACACAGCACCCCCCTAATAATTTAATACACAGCACCCCCCTAATAGTGTTATACACAGCACCCCCCTAATAGTGTTATACACAGCACCTCCCTAATAGTGTTATACACAGCACCCCCCTAATAGTTTAATACACAGCACTCCCCAATAGTGTTATACACAGCACCCCAATAATAGTGTTATACACAGCACCCCCCTAATATTTTAATACACAGCGCCCCCCTAATAGTGTTATACACAGCACCCCCCTAATAGTTTAATACACAGCACCCCCCTAATAGTTTAATACACAGCACCCCCCTAATAGTTTAATACACAGCACCCCCTAATAGTTTAATACACAGCACCCCCCTAATAATTTTATACACAGCACCCCCCTAATAGTGTTATACACAGCACCCCCCTAATAGTTTAATACACAGCACCCCCCTAATAGTTTAATACACAGCACCCCCCTAATAATTTAATACACAGCACCCCCCTAATATTGTTATACACAGCACCCCCCTAATAGTGTTATACACAGCACCTCCCTAATAGTGTTATACACAGCACCCCCCTAATAGTTTAATACACAGCACTCCCCAATAGTGTTATACACAGCACCCCAATAATAGTGTTATACACAGCACTCCCCTAATATTTTAATACACAGCGCTCCCCTAATAGTGTTATACACAGCACCCCCCTAATAGTTTAATACACAGCACCCCCCTAATAGTTTAATACACAGCACCCCCCTAATAGTTTAATACACAGCACCCCCTAATAGTGTTATACACATCACCCCCCTAATAGTTTAATACACAGCACCCCCCTAATAGTTTAATACACAGCACCCCCCTAATAGTTTAATACACAGCACCCCCCTAATAGTTTAATACACAGCACCCCCCTAATAATTTTATACACAGCACCCCCCTAATAGTGTTATACACAGCACCCCCCTAATAGTTTAATACACAGCACCCCCCTAATAGTTTAATACACAGCACCCCCCTAATAATTTAATACACAGCACCCCCCTAATAGTGTTATACACAGCACCCCCTAATAGTGTTATACACAGCACCCCCCTAATAATTTAATACACAGCACTCCCTAATAGTTTAATACACAGCACCCCCCTAATAGTGTTATACACAGCACCCCCCTAATAGTGTTATACACAGCACCCCCCTAATAGTTTAATAAACAGCACCCCAATAATAGTGTTATACACAGCACCCCCCTAATAGTTTAATACACAGCACCCCCCTAATAGTGTTATACACAGCACCCCCCTAATAGTGTTATACACAGCACCCCCCTAATAGTGTTATACACAGCACCCCAATAATAGTGTTATACACAGCACCCCCCTAATATTTTAATACACAGCGCCCCCCTAATAGTGTTATACACAGCACCCCCCCTAATAGTGTTATACACAGCACCCCCCTAATAGTTTAATAAACAGCACCCTAATAATAGTGT